>NC_052480.1:268444-433054 GCF_009730915.1 Dioscorea cayenensis subsp. rotundata | reverse complement strand
AATATCATTTAAATATTTCCTATATCAGCTTAAATATTTACAATGTCGCTTTAATAATATTGCTACTGCAGAACGCAGGGACTCGCCGTGATGAATGATTCTCTCAAGACCACACCCGCCGACTATTCACGCGCCGCTGGCGGGAAGGGAGATGGGTCTCAGTATGACGTGATGGACGTGCCAGATGCACAATGCTAAAAGTCAGCCGAGCAGTAGTACCATATCCTGGCAAAAGCGCCGCCCATCATACTTAACACCACTAGCTCTCGCTATTTATGAAAGCGTGGACGACGCAGCTCTCGACACGACTTTTCACTACGATCGGAGACGCGACGCCGCTAAGCTCGCATGATGTCGAGTATCAAGTTATCCTCCCGATAATCATATGAATTGCCACTTCCATGTCGTGGTCCTCGACAATAACAAACAAGAATACATGCATTATTCTTCATGCAAAAAGTGTGCAAGACTGCACAAAGACACATTAGAAAATGGTAAGTTCTTTACTAAATAGAGTTTGACTAATAGTGTTTGGTAACAATCGTATTCTAATCTCAAAATTGCATATACCCGACAATATAATCTATTCGACACGCATCGACTATGCGCCTGGAGAGACAGTCGAAATCACAAAATACCCACTCAGTTCACGCATATGGAAACCCCCATGACAAAAAGGAAGTGTCGATCAGCGCCGCCTATGTCAGCGCGCTTATCGAGCAAATTACTCAACGTATGAAAGCTACCGCCACCGTATCGGACGCCTTATCTCGAGATTAAAAGTATGTCGCCCGCATACTTAAGGAAGGGAGGACAACCCGGGTTTCACCGAAAGGGGGCTCTTTGATCACGGGAAATAGAATCAGAAAGATCTTGTTTCTTTTCAAATGTAATTTGACGATGTCGTTATAAATTTAAATTCAATTCATTGTTTTTTGTAAGAACATGACAAATTAATTTTCAATGTAAATTTATCGGTTTCAGGAGTACTTTCATGTAATTGACTTTTATTTATTTAAATTTCAATTTTATTGTTTAAATATCGTGTTTACGCTTTAAAATAAAGTAGTCTCTCGCTTTTAAAACAAACAACGAGGATAATATGTTAAAATAAAGTAGTCCTTGTTTAAGCAAAACACCTGCCTCTATTTAAATATACGTGTATAATTGCTAAAAATAAAAGTTTCTCTGTTTAAATACCAAAAAGTTGGGACACAATTAAGTTTGTTTCTTTTTAAAAATTTGTTTATTTACAATGCCTAGTTCATGGCGATGCTTCATCTGCAAGATCTCACTGTATCACACCGTGAGCTGCGGCTACAGCCGCATGTAACTCACGGGATCTCAAACACTCACGACTCGATCCTCTTTCGCCTCAGGACGCCTCAGGTTGCCTTCTCGTCACAAAGGCCGCACGCATTTAACCACACTCGCCGCAGGGCTTTGTTATCGCCTGCATGGAGAATATAGCTTCCTTTTATACGCAGCTTTGTAATTGCCGATCGCTGAAGTAGCCGCTAATAAATCAAATGAACGCCAGTGCCCATCTCGCATTAGTACAAATAAGAAGCGTTGTTTCGCATGGGATACCATAAACTCGCCATCCGCGACACGAGCATATTCTCGATGGCAAGATCTACGTAGTTGTCGCACTTGTCAACTCACTTCATAACGATCATCGCACACAACGCACTCAACACGTAAGATTTCGGCCATCCTCAACAATTATCTCTCACCTGAATGTATGTCCCGAGAATAAGTAGGTCTCCCATTTTAGTTCACTTCCTCACTACGGCTAAGAACAATATGCGCATCAACTCGAACCTATACAACATGTAACACGTAACACTTAAACAAGGTTAAGCAAGACATTGATAGTTAAACAGAAACACATTTTGTTAAACAGTAAGATAATAAGTTAAACGATGAGGCATATATTTAAACACGTAAAAATGATATTTGTACATTTCAAATTTGTTTAAGGATAAGCACCACTCTAAGTGTAAATAAACATTCAATACTCTTATGGAGTAGACCATTTTCGCCACCGCAGAACGCCGAGCTCTTTGATCCAAGCATTGAATGAATGAGACATTCTGAATACATCTCACCCCAACGCTCACCTCTCGAATGTATACATCTCGACCAAGATACCATATCCGATTTATTAATCAACCAAAGATTGGCTTCGTGTATGCGGCTCATGCAGCTCATTCACTGTGATCATCAAATTCTTTAGCCATGGACGCCCACGTAATACGAAAAGTATATAGACCAAGACTCCTTCCTCAATACCTTCGCAAGTCTCGCTCACGGCTTTTCATAAAATTGGCCTCCAAGTGTCGAAGACAAAGATGACGATGGGTAAGAAGTGAAGACTCTCGCAATAGTATCTCACAAGGCCCTTAGACTCGCCTCGACACGAATGTAATTATCTCATGATAATCTCCTTCCCTCGTATAAAAGCATCACCCAACTTGTTCTGGCGTAACCAAGTCCAACTCGCATCGGGTCTCAGTGATCGATAACACCCAAGACGATGTGGAAAAACTATCCTTTTTCATCTTTCGCCGTGGCACCCAAGAGAGTACCCTCGATACTTTTCCAAGGAGAGGGTACCATCGAGAAACAGTAGCCATGCGACGCAAGCCCTCTTTGAATCCCACACATATACGCCCGAAAGAAAAGAATGTACGCTTAAAATGCCACTCGCCTCTTTCCACAATCGCAATGTTACCGGGTTTATCTCAACCACCTTTATCCACGCATTTCAAAGCAATAAATCATAGCCGGAGATGTCGCCATCGGCCGAGGACCACCTCAGGTATGCTATTTTCCCAACGCAAGCCTACTTGTATGGAATGTGCACACCATGTTCCCCACGAACATGTCCTTCTAAATGTCGATGGCTTTGCATACAAGGGTTGTTCCTTGAGCTTCGAATCACTCGCGCTTACCCATTATTTGGGACGCTTTGGATGTGAGGCCAATCCTATTCCACCACCGCAAGTGTGTGATAGATTGATTACTCTTGATTCCGTACTATTTTTATTATATTTTATGCATGAAGACGCCTATCGACAACTCAACTGCAGACAGATTCCACGTACCACACCTTGATTTTTCGTTCTTTTATGAATTTGAAGTCAAAAATTCTATTTGATTGCAAAAATTTTGAAGTGCCTCCCCTAAAATGTTCAACGCCTTTCAAAACATTAGTCCGATATCCAACGACAACACTTCAAAATGATCTCGACGAGGAAGAAAAGGCATTCCATACCGGTCGGGGTTACCATGGGGTCAATCGGGAGCGCTCACTGTAATCCGAATTCCACGCCAACACTTCAGCTTTAAATGAAAAAGATGAATATTTTAAGCAGATACATAATGTGTTTAAATGATAACTTCAAAATTTAAACGTTAATTCAAATATTTAAATATTGACAAATAAATTAAATGAAGAAGATAAAGTTTAAATGTAAACGCAATATATTTACATAGAGACTGTCAAAGTTAAACACTAATGAATCTATACAACTAGATAAACATAAAAAGAGAAGAATCTTACAACAGAAAAACTCTATTTTCGATGGGGATTCGACAATCGGGACATCGTATGTATCGATAAGAAGATCGATCGACGTGGCATTTGAAGATAGTGTGAAAATCGCATGACGCGTGGCACATCCGCTGGAAGTCAACATCATTTTCTATTGGACAAACTGTTTTATATCCATCCGGTGTGATAAACTTCACCCTAACAAGGCAAATATCGAAACCTCATCGCTCACATATCTCTGTTAACACTGACTCCCAAGAAGTCAGCGCCGTGAACATTAGCACTCTTCCCTCCCCGATATATCTAGCAAAACCACAAAAACTCTCCATAATATAATGGAAGAACTCGAATCGAACAAACCAAATGAGTATAAGAAGAAGAAGAAAAAGAAGAAGAAGAAGAAGATGTAAAGAGGCTTCTAAACTTTGTTTCACAAAAAACATGCAGAAAGGCAAATAAAAAATAGTGCACAATTGTATGCATAAAGGTTAGACATGATGTGATTGGGCGGCATTTTTCCCTCCATCTGAAGGGTAAAAAAGGAATTTCATAAGATAGACCCACTTGAAGTTACCGACAAGGGGTAATCCCGAGAGACAATCACATCTGGCGCGGTTATACTTTTTCTCTTCTCGCCTCTTAAGGTTTTTCTTTCGACCGGCCATCCTTAGTCTCAAGTTCTTTCTTTCGCTTTCCACCATTGTCTCAAGAAGTATATCAGATTTCATCGGGTTCTGATTAGTGTTTATTGTTTTTAAAAATTAATGGAACGATATACCTGACCGCTCGAATGTAGCGACTACACAAGTGGCTAATGGAGGGACGCCCCACAATGCGGCGCTCAACTGCGTTTAGATCTGACTGGGAAGAAAGCAAGCGGTTTATAGAAGCCATATTGTCATTCTTTGCGAAGGAAAGGAGGCAATAAATCATGAGTCTCTCGTTTAAACTTCAAACTTTTTATGTTTAAAAATATGTCATTTAGTGTTTAAAGTATCGGTTCAACGCTTTAACTATTTTTATCTATAGTTTAAAACACATATGTAAACCGCTTTAAATTTTTTTCATTTAACTGTTTAAAAATATATGTTATTGTTTAAATTGAATGCGTCCCTCGACGCCTGCTCATTTAATGACACCCCTCCTCGATGCCAAAATTCCCTTTATTTACGACAACGTCGATACTGTAAATAACATTGTATCTCATTTAACTATAACTGAAGTGTTTTAAATATCATTTTTCAATTTTTGATTTCTAAGTTTGATATGCATATGCGTAAGCTAGTCACAAGTGGCTGATGGAGGACGTCCCACAAGCGGCCGCTCGACTGCAAGCGAGATGCGCCGGGAAGAATGCAAGCGACGATAGAAGTTATATTGTCATCACTCGAAGGAAAGGAGGCAATAAATCATGAGCCTTTGTTTAAACTTCAAGCTTTTATGTTTAAAACATGTGATTTAGTGTTAAAACTATGGGTTCACTATTTAAATATTTTGTCTATCGTTTAAAAACATATGTAAACCATTTAAATATTTTCATTTAACTGTTTAAAAATATATGTTATCGTTTAAATTGAATGCGCCCTCGACTCTTAATGGCACCCTTTCCCTCGACGGCAACATCCCCTTTATTCACAACATCGATACTGTAAAATAACATCAGTATCTCATTTAATTATAATTGGTGTTGTTTAAATATCATTTACATTGTTCGATTTCTAAGTTTACTGTTTAAAACAAATTTGTCTCAATCGTTTAAATATCATTGTTTTTGGTTTTAAATACCGTTGTCACTTTGTTTAAATAATAAGCGCTTTTTGTTTAACTTTTTTTGTTTATTCTACAATGCCATTTTTGTTTCTCAAAATGTTTAAGTACAACGTTAAGAGAGAATGTCTCTGTTTAAATATCAAAAGTACTCAAATAAGTTTGTTTCATTTAAAATATTTAAACATTTACAATGCCTACTCGGACGTCGGACACTTGCGACTCGATCTCCTTTCGTCTATTAAAAATGACGAACATGAAGATTTCGGTTTTCCTCAACAAGTATCTCTACCTTCGAATGTATGTCCAGTATAAGTAGGTCTCTCCATTTGTTACGCTTGCTCACGGGCGGTTTGCATAACATACGCATTAACTTGAACCTGTATAACGTAGAACACGAACAATCAAACAATGTTAAACAAAGATAATGATATTTAAATAGAAGAAATTATATTTAAACTATAATATTAGAAGTTAAAGCGAAGAGTGAGATAGTTAAAGCGTGAGCAATGATGTTTTGCACGATGAATGAAAAAGCTTTTTAAAGGATAACAACAATTCTCAAGTGATCAACATCAACTCCGTCTTAAAGGATGACTCATGGTCATCCTACTATGGGAATCCTCATGCAATCAAACAATAAGTGAAAAACTTTCTTTTCTTGCTCAAATCGACATGCCCACTAAATTGTTTTGCCCGTAATCCCCGTTAGAGAATCTTCCACATTCGGTAATTACGCCGACGATTCGACTTGGGCAAGAAAAATAGTTTAACTTGTTGCTGATTACGTGATTGATTCTCTAGAAGAGGATGATCATGAGACATCCTTTAAGATAGAGTTGATCTAAAAATGTGGTCTCGACTGGGCAGAATATCCTAGACACATGAAAAGAAACTCATCCGAGAAGAAGCGTAAGAGGATGAGGGAGGGAGGAAGAGGATGGGGTGTCAGGGAAGGGTCTTCTTTCTCATTTATGGTGTGAAATCCACAAGTCGGTTGACGCTCGGATCCGAGAAAAAGAAAACTCACGGGGACGAGGCGTGATTGATAACGAGGAGGGGTCTTCCCTATATTTATGTTAAATTTTTAGAAAAATTTAATGGCGTCATTAATACTTGTGCATGGGATACCATAAACGCATCATCCGCCACCGCCAACACTTTGGTTTTAAGCGAAAAAGATCAATATTTTTTAAGCGGATACGTAAAGTGTTTAAATGATAAAGTAAAAGTTAGCGTTAACACAAATATTTAAACATAAGACAAAAAGAAATTAAGCGGAGAGACAATGTTTAAATTTAAATGTAATATATTTAAACATATACTTGCATAGTTAAACAATAATTAACATGAGCAACTAGATAAATATAAAAATAGAAGAACTTCTACAATGAAAGAAACTAGATTTTCCGGGTGAGAATTCGATTAATGGCGCATCTTCCGCTCTCGCGACAACAAGATCGAGTCACAACGTGACTTTGAAGATGAAAATACATGTGACACATCCATCGAAGTCAACCCTCGCTTTCTATCGGACAAAACCGTTTTATATCCATCGAGGTGTGATAAACTTCACCGACAAAGGGAAACATCGAGGACCCTCATCGGCTAAATATCTCGACTAACACCGATCCCCAAGTAGTCGTCAGTGAACATTAGCACTTTTCGAATCAAAGAAATTCTTACCTTATCGAAAACCGGCGAATTCAAATCGAACAAACCAAATGAGAAGAAAGAAGAAGAAGAAGAAGAAGATGCGATGAGCCTTTCTAAACTTTGTTTGACAAAAAGCAACGTAGAAAGACATACAAAAATTGTATGTATAAAGGTCGTGACATAGATGTGATCGGACGATTTTTCCCACCATTTTCAGGATAAAAATGAAATTTCATAACATTGACCAATTTCAAGTGAAAGGGAACTTAAACAATAACGGGAGGGTTGTCCGGAGTTTGCCAAAGTTGGAGGGGCTGTTTTAGTAATATTTGAAATTCATGAGGGGTAAAGTGATGAATTTTTCCCTTTTTATATTAGTTATGTTAAAAATTTATATTTATAATCATATATATTATAATCTTTTTAAATAAAAATTCATAGCTAATTTTAAAATTTTTAAAATTAATTAATAAGATTGATGTTATTACATTAGTGGATGAAAATCAGTTATAAAAAGCAGAGCGTGAGGGGATAAATCTTGTGAATTGGAGATTTAGGGTAAAGAATTGTATAAATTATTTATTCAATTTATAAAAATTATAATGAATGATTAATATTATTATCTTTCATATCCACAAGTCTTAAGTGTTACAAAAGAAAATATAGACCATTTTAAACAAAAATAAATAAAAGTAGGTAAATTGCCAAAAAACCCTTTAAGTTTGTAAAATTGCCAAAAACACCCCTGTTAGTTTTGCAATCCCCAAAAACCCCTCCTTTTAAAAGTCTACGTTTTTCAAAACCCCCAAACCCTCTAGAATCGGATGTGAACGGAGTGAGTTTCAAATTTTTTTTGGACTTTAAAATGCCCTCTGCATGAGGGAGTCGGGTCAGCAGCCCATCTCGGCGATTTGAGAGGAAGTGGGGTTTTCCGTAGGGTAACCCCCAAGAGACTAATTTATCGGAGCCCATGACTGCTTTTTCTCAACTCACGCCTTCACCTTTTCCATTCGGTCGCCTCCGAGTCTGTCTCTACCGCCAAGCCTCCGTGAATTGGCATTTCATCGCCTTTTCCCTTTCCACCCAGATCTCAAGGAGAAGTCCCCGCAGCAACTAGCAGGGCATTTCATCGCTTGCAATCTAAGGTATCGAGTATGGTTTTTACGTTAACTGCTCGCTACAAAGAAAGATTTTTTTCGTTTTGCTTTTTAGGCCTCTGCTTTTTGTTGGAAGATATCAAGTCTGCAGGGGGATTTCTACTGGGGTTTTTGTTAGTCTGCAGGGAGATTTCTCGCTAGGGTTTTGTTTTTGTTTTGCATTTTCAGATGTATACACTATCGAAATAGTTTTTTTCGATTGTTATGATTTGTGTAATATTTATAATGTACATTTCCGCTTCGCTTGATATGGTTGCAGCTTTTACAAAACGAGGGTTGACGCTTTAAGAAATGAGATGTTACAGCTTTAACATTTTGTTGTCTCTGCTAAAGTATTCTCGTCTCGCTTTAACAAAATGGGTCTCGCTTAACATTTTATATCTCTGCTTAATAACCGAGAGTTTACCGCTTAAAAACCTTATATTTCCGCTAAACTTTTGTCAATCACTGCAGGCTTGTGATTATGGCGGTCAACCCTAGTTAATGGGCGCTGCTATTCGACACCCGGTCATGGAGACCTTAGTCGAATTGAAAGTTAACACGACCCGCTGATCGGGAGATTATTCGAAGGACACCGCTTGCAGCTGCTCACTCGAGCTGGAAGCCATATACCAAGAGAGGGCCCCTTCTTGATTCTCTTTTCGCATGTGACGATGGTCGCACCAATAAATTCGAGATCGGGAAAGCCTGCCCGAGTTTGCAGACCTCAAGACGTGGCCCTCGTTCTGGGTCTGCGTGACGATGGCGACGCAGTGGTCTTTCGTAAGAAGAAAAACCAGTCGGCGTCAAGGCCTGTGATTCATCAAAGACCTCACGAGAGACACGGAGACTCCATCAAGAGCACTCAGCGCAACTTGTTCGACTGAGGGAGAAGAAGATAATTTTGTCAAACTCCGATGGCGTATCTCTCGCGGGACGACCCCTCTTCCCAAATACATCATGCTCGGCTCCGAATCGGATCGCTGATTACGCCGATGATCTACCGACCCATGGGGCGATACGCATGGGCGCAGCGACGACAAGTGGCTTATGGAGGATATTCCACAGTGTACGCCCGAGCGCAAGATAGATCGCGCCGGGAAGAAGACCAACACAGGTACATTAAGGGTCGCTTTCGCCGCGCTTAACGCTCGGTTTTACTGAAATGACCGAACGGGAAGAAAGTCCGTTTCTGAAGATCCCAAGGATGTCGTGCTACGCGTGAAAAGTACTTTACCGAAGCAAGCGACGTAGAGAAACGAGCTTGTCATCGCTCGATGGAAAAGAGGTAATAAATCATGGACAATGTCTAACATAAGTCTTTAATGTTTAAACATTTTATTTAGCGTTTAACTTTTTAGTATTTACTGCTTAACTATTATTCATAACCGCTTTAAATATTTTTGTTCTCCGCTTAATTATATTCTATAACGCTTAAATATATAGTTTTTTTATAGTTTAAAATGAACGATCTCACTGAAATTGTTTGGTTTACATATGTTAGTTTCTCGAAATGGTTCCGCGAATCGTCGAAGAAGAAATATTTGTCTGGGCGCCTAACCGATCTGATGGATGCCATCGCTCCCGAACCACTTGCTCAAGGCGTGACGAGAGGGCAGCCTCTCATCGCGCTGCCGACGCCTGCTTCTCCTACTTCCACCCCACCACGCCGACGCATTCCTCGACCGAGAAGCCCTCCCCACCCTGCAGATCGCAACAACCCCCTACCACGACAACGAGCGATCCCCGACCATGGCAGCCCTCCGACCGTGGCATTTCCCACCGCTGACATCAGCGTAAGATGTCACCGCAACTCTTACGCAGTGCTGCCAGATATTGATAATCGAGTTTCTCTGGCCGCCGGCGCGGTGACCGGAAGGGACGTTTGCCAACCCGAGCCGCGCCTATCCCTCGAAAGAACCGAAGCACCCGGGACGTAACGAGGCGCCGGAATTTGACGACGACGACATCATCGGGAAGGTCATTCCAAGGCGGCCACATTCGAAGAGACTTTCACGAAAAAGAGGAGAACAATATCGCCTCGTCTCCACCGACGTACCGACGATGAAACAATAGCAACACTCATCGGCATGACTGTCATATCGAGTCCTGCCGCTGATGACGATACGGCTACGATGCGGAGGACATCGAGATGACGTGGCTGCTGCTGGCGGCTGAAGGTCGCCGACTCTCTTCTCGATGAAATCGCCGACCCGCTGGAACCGGTCGCCGAGATCAGCGACATCAAAGATGGACACAATCCTCAAGGTCAAGAACAAGTTAAGCGCGTGTCTCCCAATGATGCTCTGCTGTCACGGCCACTGGCTGAGAAGATCGTCCGAATCCGCTGCCGCTGGCCGTGGCCGACAAGATCCGCAGCCCAAGCGTGACACAATCCCACCACAACAAGAACCACGTAAGGGAAGTGTGCTCATGGTTGATGCTGCCGCTGCCGTCCCTCAAGATCGAGCCGCACACAATCCCACAACAAGAACAACAATGTAAGGATGTGTCTGCAGTTGATGCCGTCGCCATCGCTCCCTCGCGATCGAAGGAAGATGTCGATGAAGACCCCGATCGAGCAACGAGAGTAGATGATCAAGGCCAATCAAAAATCGACTGCATCTGCTCGGAAAGCTTTTATTCGAAGAAGAAGAAATGGGTTGGCCTCGAGTCGTTTTAACAAATACTGAGCGAGGAGTTGACGAGGATCTTCCTCAACTCGCCTCATGGATCGTAAGTGTAACGCTTTTTATGATATTGTTTAAAGAGTTTCTTATAGTGTTTAACTATTACCTAATAGTGTTTAATACCATTATGTTATTATTTAAGTTTTCGCCTTTACCGCTTAATTATATATAATATCATGTAACAATTGATAATATCATTTAAATATTTACTGATATGGTCTTCTAATATCATTATTGTTTAATCCCTCAAGACTGTCGTGTGGAAGAACGACATCGGCCACCACACTGCCGACGAGGTTATACACGCCGCTTGAGGGGAAGGAGATGATCAGCGATGATGTGATGGGACGCTTTTCAGATGCATAATACAAAAAGTCGGCGAGCAAAGAGCCATATCCTTACAAGAAGCGCCTCCATCATCGAATCGCTTCGACTGTTTATGTCAAAGCGGGGACGACGCACACGACACAATTACGGGCTATGATCGGGGATGCTGTCGCGCAGACTCGCATGAAGTTCAAATTGTCATCCTCCCGATAATCATGAATGGCCACTTCCATGCCGTCGTCCCCGGACAATGATAAACAAGAATACGGGCATTATTCTTCACGTCCGAGTACGATAAGGACGCGTTGGACATGGTAAGTTCTTTAATTATGTCCGATTAATATCCTGTTTGGTATTTAAATCGGTATTCTAATCTCGACTTGCATATCTCGACAGTGGAATCTATTCGACCTTTGTGTCGATGATGGAGTTAAGCGAGTCGGCGACGAAAAGTACCCGCCTGCATGCGACAGCGAAACCCCACGCAAAAAACAAGGAAGCGTCGATTGCGCCCGCCTACGCTATGCGGTTTATCGAGCACTACTCGTGGGGTGAGAGTTACTGCCACTGCATGACAGACGTTCCTTATCTCGGGATACGTGATGTTACCCGCATACTTAAGGAGGGAGGCGATGGCGTCCACGTAAAGTGAGTCGTCACAAGCGGGTTAAATTGCTTTTTGAATAACATGTCTTGTATATCCGATCGCAATTTTGTTTTCAAATGTAAATCTGGACAAAATTCAATTCATTGTTTTCGTGTTCGAAGAACATGACTTGTATATCTTAATGTAAATTTTGTTTGTTTTGAATTGTAAAGCGGGTTAAATTCCATTCGGTTTTATTTCATTGTTTAATTTACGTTGTGATTGTGTACATTTCACTTTCATTGTTTAAATATAGTATATATCGTTTAAACATCAGTTTTAAATATTTCAAATTACGGTGTACCCGTTTAAAATAACACTTTCTCTGTTTAAATGAATGCACTTATTGTTTAACTAAATACGGAAAGTTGCCCATCAATACACAATTCAATTCATTGTTTTTGTTTTCGAAGAACATGACTTGTATATCTCAATGTAAATTTTGTTTGTTTTCAATTGTAAGGCAGGTTAAATTTCATTCAGTTTCATTTCATTGTTTAATTTACGTTGTAGTTCGGTGATTACGGCTAATTGATTCTCAAGATAAGGAAGAAGGCTCACGAAACATCCTTTCAGATAGAGTGGTTGTCCATGGGAAGAGGAGGAAGAGGAGGAGGAGGAGGAGGAGGATGATGATGAGGACGACGAGGAGTGGTTGTCCATGGGGAGGGTTCTTCCCAGTTATTTATGGTGTGAAGTCCACAAGCGAGTGACTCTTCAGTATCCGAGAAAAAAAGTTAAAGCGCACGATGGCGACATTGGTCGATGAGAACGAACGGGTGTTCGGGAAATTTATGTTACCGTGCATAAGAATTAATGCCGTCATTAATTCTTACGCATCGGATACCATAACTCTGCCACCTTCCACGTGCCACATGCCAACAATTCGGATCAAACGAAAAAAGATCACCGCTTTTACTGCGAGACTTTGAGAATTTACACGTTTATGAATAGTTATACATGTAAAGATAATGTTAAAGCGGAGATGGGAAGTATTAAAGCGGATATGACAATTATTAAACATATTAGTAAAAATATTTAAAGCGGATAATAGCAAATAGTTAAACATTATTTAAAATATACAAATAGATAACCATAAACGAGAAGAACTTTACAACGAAATGAACTCGTCGTAATTACTGTTCTTCTCGTCGTAATACAACTTTACAACCATAAACGAGAAGACGACAATGGCACATGCTCTACCCTCGACAATAAAAATCGACTACGACTCATTTGAAGATGAAGTGCACTTGACCAATCCGATGGAAATCAATTTCATTTTCTGTTCGAGAAACCGATTTATATATTTCGGGTATGATAATGAGGAGAATAACAAGATGTAATGTAACTCCTTGGCATTGCTCTATCGAAACCAAGCAGAAAGTCCCTTCAAAAGGTTGAACATGATGTGATTTTGGCGCTTTCCTTTCCCACCATTTTCGAGGGCCAAAAATGGGATTTCCCAACATGGACCCATTTGAAGTGAGCAGTAGGGGGTAAAGGGAAGTTAAACACTAACGGAAGGGGTCATCCGTGGTGTGTAAAAAGTAGGAGGGGGTTTTTGGGAAGTTTTGAAAATTACGAGGGGTGAACAGTAATTTTCCCTAATAATAATAATAATAATAATAATAATAATAATAATAATAATACAAATTCTGGCAGCCTCATAAACCTCAATTTTTTTATTATATCAAAATAGTAAAAATACTCAGTTGAAGTATACGTTATTTGAAAAATGCTATAAATTTTTTTATAATTTATTTAATTTGTAAATAATAACTCATTTTTATACCTCCAAACAATCAATTTTTTTTAAATAAAAGTGTATGATCCACTAATTTATTATAAATAAAAAGATGGGTAGAACTAAAACTAACAAATGAAGCTGTAACAATCACTTAATGAAGCTTCTCAGAAAATTAAGCGCTCCTTTAGTTTCCTATGGCTTGTTTGGATGAGCTTATAAAAAAAGTGTCTTTTTTTTGCTTTTGTAGAAGCACTTTAGGGAAAAGTACTTTTGAGTAAGTTAAGTGCTTATAAAAAAAGCTGCTCTTTTGTAGCTTATAAAATAAGCTGTTTTTGAGCTTATTTTACAGCTTCAGCTTATCCAAAAAAGCTGATCCAAACACCAATAAACCATCATAAGCACTTAACTTATGAAATAAGTGCTTTTGGATCAGCTATAAACTGATCCAAACAAGCCCCTAGAGACCCTGATACTACTGGCGATCCTGCTCATGATATAGCTCAGGAATAGTTGTTCCTTCTTTTGTTTAGACAAGCCTAAGATGCCAGATGGTGCCTTCCGCCTTTCTAGACTTCCTCTTCGTCTTTTTTTATTTTGCTTTTATGTACTTTCTGTTGTGTTTGTTGTACCCCCTCATTTCTGGTAAGAGACTCTTATTTCTGTACTGTTTCTTTTCTTTTCAATAAATCTGTGGTTTATCTCATTTACCTCCAAAAACCTACTGTAACAATAAAATAGTGATGCAAAAAGTTTGCCAAATGATTCAACAATGATTAAGATGGGTTATCCTTGAGTAGCTTCAATGAGATGGAGGTGGATCATCAATCCTCGCTCTAACAAGGTCATCAAAAGGCCACCAAAATTATTTAGTTATTTAATTGCTGCTCACCTAAATCAATGTTGAGAAGAGAATTAATTTCTTAATCATCCGGTAAAAAAAAAAAATTACGATTCTCCTGGTGTGAAAGTAATATCTAATTAAATTATTTCTTTGATTACATAACACAAAATTTTAAAGAAAAAATTATTTGTTTGTGTTTGAATTAGTACCTGTGGAAATACTAGTTGAGGTTGGGAGACAGATTGATCTGAAGTAATATATATAACCCCAATTATAATCGTATTATAGTTCATGATACTTAATTAAGCTGGTTGTCTATGTTAATAGTTATAAGTAACCATTAAACCATTTGCACAACATCTTTAGAGCCAACTTAGACAACATAAATAGAGCTTCAAAATATAATTATGCTTCCTGTGCTTCCTCTCTTAAATTGATCTTACTACAGTGAGTTGTTGTGCTTGTCTGCATGGATCACACAATCCGCAAAGCTCTCAGACTCTTGTGGTGGTCTTGGAGATGGTGTTGTTAATGTCAACCTTGAGAGATTTTGAAAAGTAGTGTTGCCTGGATTCTTCACCACAGTATGGGATAGCATCACTGATGTACTTGATAGGAACTAAACAGTTAGCAAGGAGAGCTTTGGCCGTAGTTGTAGATTGATAGTCATAGTAATTGCTTGATTGAATGTGGTTGAACTCATCAAGGTTGATCTCAAAGAGTTCTTCTTCAAAGTTGTCTTCAATTGTCTCCATTGACTTTGTAGTTTCTTCGGCTTTAACTCTGATGCTTTGTATGGAGCTTGCCATGGAACAAGGAACTCAGTTTGAAGGTTAATTATCTAGGAGCTATAAGGTTTTATAGTTGAGATTTAAGGAGGAGATATGGAAGTTCAGTGCAACCTCTTTCAACAAACACTGTGGTGTTTGATGTTTGTTTGGTGATTTGGTTCAGAGGGAAGTGATGTTGGGTGGTGGCTGTTGTAGAAAATCAGGCAAGAGTGCCTGAAAAAACATTTAAAAGTGTTGATTGGTTTATTACTTCATTAGAATGTGTCTTTGATCTTCAAATGCAAGAGATTGTATGCTTTTGGTATTTTTTTTTTTTAAAAAAAAACTCTTAAAATCCAAAAATCCTTTTTCCCAAAATGGATTTCGATTTTAAGTCTCTTTGATCTTATTTTTCTTATTTCCTTTTGTTATCTTAACTGTCCGGTGGACTATGTTATGTTATTTTATTTCATCTTTTGTTATCTTCAAACTTTTATTTTTTTATTTTGATACAACATAGTTTATTTATTTTATAAAAAAAAAAATTCTAATATAACTGTTAGAAGGATGAAATTGAATAATTAAATGCAGTTAAAAAACAAATCTTTTTTGTTTTCTTCTGGCGACTTCTCAGTTGTGGTGTTTTTTCTCTTTTAATTAAGTTATTTCAGGGGTTGTTTGTTTGTTGTTAGAAGCTCATTACCCCTGGTGATGGTTTTTTGTTCGATGCTTCTCTAGTTCTGTTTGCTTTTGCTTTTCAAGTTTGTGCATGTTCTTTCTTGTTTAATAAAATTGTGGTTTATTCATTTTTTATAAAAAAATAATGGTTTAATAATAATAATAAAAAAAACTAATCTAGTATGCAATCAAACTACCATACTACCAATGCTGTAATAATGCATATTTTTTTAATGCAGGGACTAAAATAACATTTTATCTTTGAAGGACCAAAACCAAAATTTGACAATTCAGGGACTAAATAGTGGAGTTCAACCAGTGGAGCTCGTTAGGGCTCGTGCGAATGCCACGTGAGAAAAAGGCGCGGACTTGTTTACCAAAGCACAGGCAGCGGGAACGCTGTCAGAAGATGTTCTCAAATTTCCACGAATCAAAACCCTAATCGATCGCATCGAAGCTAGTGATCTCCCCGTCTTCACTCTGGCAGCAGCCGAGAATCCCCAATTTCGCAGCGCCTTCGATGATGGCGGCGAGCTGGAGCTTCTCGGGAATCACCGCAGTGGCGGCGTGCGCTGCAATGGCGGTCTTGTACGTCGCGATCCTCTACTCGCCGACTCTCCTTCTTCGCCTCCCGCCTCCGACCTCCATCGAGAGCTTCATGCTCCGCCGCTTCGCCTGCGCTGTCGTCTCCTCCCTCATCTCCCTTGTTTTCTCCTCTTTCCTTCTTGGTGTAAGCTCCTCATCTCTCTCATCCGCAGTTGGACTTTTGATTTCAAAGTGTTTTGATTTCGTTTTGCTCAATATTTTCAGGTTGGGGATTTTAAGGAATTGCCGGTTATCTTGAATGTTTATGGCATTAGAAGTGATCATGCTGTGAGCTCTTGCCCTGTAATTTTGTTTTCTATTAAGTTTTTCACTGCTTACTATTGCTGTATGATTGATTTGCTGGGCAGTGGCAAGCTGTGGCCTTTCCTCTTCTCTTGACTGGGCTCTTATACACCGGGTCATTTGTATCAAGGGTTCTGTTGTTCATTCATGCATGGAAAGGAAGTAGAGACGGCTTGTCATTTGGGGCTTGCTTATGTGGTATAGTTGAAAGATGCATACATGGGGCACGCTCTTCGGCCAGTGATGTGTTGAATTGGCGCAATTATGTAGTGGTCAGCATTATTGCTTGCTTCATTTAACATTTCTCAATCTATTCCCTTGTCTTAAATGCACAAATGTTTTGTCTGCTTTTTGCCTATTGTCTGTGTTAGTAATTATTTTCTGCTACCATTGAGTATTTTGATGTGATTAGCTCCATTTTTTTTGTCAACTATGTTAATAATGTTTGTTGTTTTCGCATGCTTCTTGGTTCTCAAACTTGAAATTTGGAACAACAACATTTGGAAGATGTGCAACTGATAGTTGTGGGCGTTTGCTGTGATTACATTCCCATCTTTATTGCCTAAAATTCAATAATCTTTTGTATAGCCTATGAAGCAAGAGTTTTTTTATTCTGCTAACGGATACCAGATCTGAGTAGGAAGGAATATGAGTGAGAAATATCATTTTCATGCTATATTTGCCTGCAGTATGAATTGCTACATCGGTCAAATTTCTATTTTCTCTTCTATGCAGTATCATATATTAGTTTGGGTAAAAGTTGCAGGACTATAGCATTTCAGTGTTTACCAATCTTCATTTTACAGGCACCAATAACGGAAGAGTTGGTGTTTAGGGCATGCATGATACCCTTGCTTCTTTGTGGTGGACTCACAGCTTACAGCATCACGTTTTTCAGCCCAATTTTCTTCAGCTTAGGTAACTAGGTACCCAGCAATGTCAAAACCTGAGATGCCTTTTTTAAATGTATGCTTTTTGATGTTATGATGAGGCACATTGAAAGTTCTGATTGGGGAATTTTTTCCCCTTATTTTGCAGCACACTTGAACCATTTTCTGGAGCTTTATTATCAACAGAGATATAACTTTTGGAAGGCATTCCTAATTGTAGGTACTGTTTTCTCAGCTATCTACTTTCGTGCAGTGCTCCATAATTGGATTGCCTTCATCATCTCTCTTCAAGAATTTATGTTTTTTTATTAGGCTGTTTTAAAAGGTTATTTTTCCTTTCTTGCATTCTGTTCATTGCTGAAAGCATAACCCATGACAAATATTTTAAGGAGATGGCTAAGAACTAAGTCTCTGCTTAACTTGATTTCCAACATGATGATTTATAATTGTGGTAGGGTTTATTATTTATCAGGGTTCATAATTTATCAGAGGTTCTGTCTTTCATGCATTTAATACACACACACACACACTCACATATAACCTAGGTTGCTTTTTCGTATCAATGTTCATACTCTTGATTCTCATTTTTGCTGTCAAATCTTACTTGGATATAATATGTTTCCAGGTAACCAACTTGGTTATACGATAATATTTGGGTGGTATGCATCCTTTCTCTTCATTCGAACAGGTTTAACTACTCTATCCAGCAAATGATTCTCAGAATATCTTTATATTGTCATGGTAAATTTTTGGCGGTGTCATCTTTTCTTTTCATTTGCAAAGATTTGTGATTAATAGATTTCAAGGACTATTCTTGATGTATAATTTATATTTATTGTTGCCGTATAATACTTTCATGGGATATAATTTTTAGTCTTCTTGGTTGGTATATAAACCTGTGCTTCTAAGATGAGTTCATTTTGGGCTACAAGGCTTATTATTTTTCGCCTTCATCAAGACCATCCCAATTTAAGTAGATTCCTTGTGTTTGATTTAATTGGTATACCTGACCTCACTTTTACTGCTAATGAGCATGCATTGTGATTTGCTAGGAGACCACCTTGTTGCATTGATGTTTTTACAGTCAAGAAACTAATTAGTACTTTTATTGATTTATGCAGGGAACGTAGTAGCTCCGATTGTTGCTCATATATTTTGTAATATGATGGGTTTGCCTGTATTTTCTTCGGCCCGAGGAAAAGGTTAGTGAACATTAATTTGCAGGCAATTAAAAAAAAAAAAAAAGATTGCGTAATGAAAATATATGTTTTGGTCATACTTTCTGTATACTTCTTGTCCTGGTCTAGTTTAGGGGGTGAAGAAAATGAAATGGATATGTGCTTGTTGCGGATTCTGTGATGAATTAGAAAAAGTTAACCTTACTAACCAAAGAAAGTAAATAAGAGATTTTCCTAATTATTGCTTTCATTGAATCAAAGAAACCATATGTTCATAGTAACTGCATGATGATAAAATAGGGGGATGGTTCAAATTTCTGTTATTTTGTCTCCCATAAGGTTGATGATTTAAGAATATCAACCAAGTACTATGTCATAACTGGATGTCAGATAAACTCACTATATCAATAAGCACTTATGTAGGTTATGCCGTTTGATCTCATTTGTACTCAAATTTTCATCGTTGTTCAAGTATTGAGCCGGAGTTATGTCCTTTTTCATTTGTATCTAAATTTGCAGGAATAGTGGCATTCTCATTTGCAGTTGGCGTGGTAGGTTTCTTCAAGCTTCTTTTCCCAGCCACCAGGCCAGACCTATTCAATGACAAAACCGATGATTGTAGCTGTTGGCATGGATACTGCAATTGGTAACCGAACTGGAGAAATGCTCCTTAAATTGTGACATAATCAAATGAACAACCCATTGAACTTCTCTCTTCTTGCTCTTTCTGAATATTGTGTACCCAGATCTTCAATTCTAATTGAAGATTCGATATTTGCAAACCAATTATCAATTCGATGATCATCAGTTTGCACGTCTTGCTCTGCTGACCAATCATCAATCTTATATCATGTACAAAGAGTTACTTCAATGCTTCATCCTAATAATCCCCAGATTTAATCAAACGAACTTACTATAACAAGAGAGTCCATGGATCTGTGAAAAAATGCCCAGATTTAATGTGAGCCGTTATTTTAGACATGATAAACGGCTCTGATCCACTGAAATCGTGACCCTTTTGCCACACTCTTTTTGTTAGCCGTGATGAACGGTGCAGATTGAAAACTTGAAAACTCTCAAAACGAAACGAACGGTCAAGATTTAACCTTGGTGGCAGGGCGGCGCTTTCATTTCCCTCCCTCTTTTGTCCGCGAAGAGGAATGAATAATGAATACTTCATCGATGAACTTCTCTTCTCTCTCGTTTTCCCCAGCTTCTCTCCAATGTCTCCATCCAGGTTCGGATCCCTACACAATTCTCATTCTTCAATGTCTCCAATTAGATCTAAACTTTAGAACTTTTGATGTTTTGTATGTGCTAGACTTTGAAGTATATAATGATTACTTTGGATTTATAATAGCATTTCCGATTTGCGGATTTATTTTTGGAAATTTATATGCGTTCTTGGCTGGAATGGTGTTTGTTGAGTGAATCGATGCATGTTGTAATTTTTCTGTTAATGGTGTTTGTTCTTTTGATGATTAATCAAAAGTTGTGTGGACTTTAGTTATAGTGTATATCAGATGATGTTCTGTGTTCGTGTTCTTGTTTTGTATAGTTGAAGTGAAATCTGATGATTCGTTGGCTGTTGGGTCTACCAAAAATGGGGGTCAGAGAGATGTCTTTGGTTTAAATATCTTTGGAATTGATACCATTTTTGCTTAATTAAGGCTGTGCATTTTGTTCAATCTGGGCTAGTAGAGAGTGGTGAGCATTGACTAACCTAGGTTTTTGTGTTGGGCTCTTATTCTTTGTCTAATTATTGAGATCTAAATTTATTCTAGACAATAGAAATGCTTTGTGTGGATGGGAGTCAAAATTATTGTAACCATATGAAACTATAATAATTTTTTTCATGCTCCTCTAATTTTTATTTTGTGATTTGACCATTTAATCACTACGGGTGGTTAAGATTGGTCTAGGTATAGGTACTTGCTCCTTCCTTTCCTTTTAATATATCTTATGGTTTATCCATTTTATTCAATTTTATTTATTTTTTTTTAAAAAAGACTATAATGACCAAAAAAAAAAAAAGAAAAAGACCATAATGACCCTTTTCTTGGCAAGAAGAATGTAACTAATGCCATTAGTGACTTTCTTATTATCAGTGGAAAATTTGTTAGAAAAACATGGCATTTAATTAAAAGAAAATTGTTGACCAAGTGCATGGTAAGTGTTAGAATATAGTAGTTATTACATCGAAATTGTAATACTGAATTCAGATCCATAGGATGCCATATACATAAGACCTTTGGCTTGTAGATGGACAATACTTTTCAGTTCAAGGCTTCAGGCCATTGTTTGAAGTACAAGTGTATGTGTATTTGAGTCCTTTTAGGTTAATTAAATGTAAGTGAAGGAAGCCCATCCCGCATGTTGGATTACCTTGTACATTTTAAGATCTGCATTACGGCTGCTTGATGTGTGTGTATTGCAGACTTTGAATTGGTAACTTTTTGATCGAAGGAAAGATAAGATATCTCAGTTTGCAATAGAGCACAAAGTTATAGAAGCTTCCTTCATCCTTGTTTACTTGACCTCAAATCCTATTCGAATATTTTGATGCCATCTTATGCACTCTCTTATCATTTCCTTTCGGCTCATTTTGTGTGCTTCTTTGTCCAACCAATATTAAACTTGTAGATCAGTTGTGAGTAGTCTCAACCACATGCGTAGGGCATAAATCAGCTTCTTTATCCACCTTTTGCTCATGTCTATTTTATTCATATAATTGAGAAAGCTTAGAAAAATCAAGATGACAATGTCATGATATGGTTGGAGTATGCTAGATTTTTATGTTCTTTGTAGACCAGCAGTAACTGTTTTTCCTACAACAGCAAATATTGGCCGCCCCACCTGCCCATCTTCCCAGAGTCTTAACTGAGGGAGTGCCATTCCCAATTTGCCACTTTTTGTGTTGTTGTACAAAGAAATTTCTGTAGGCAATCAACTATTGGTGCTTAGGTGGGTTATGCAGTTTTCACAACTGAATTATGA
Source organism: Dioscorea cayenensis subsp. rotundata (assembly GCF_009730915.1). Lineage (NCBI taxonomy): Eukaryota > Viridiplantae > Streptophyta > Magnoliopsida > Dioscoreales > Dioscoreaceae > Dioscorea > Dioscorea cayenensis. The sequence goes on along the minus strand of NC_052480.1, from coordinate 411,281 downwards.
GTTTTAATAACATAAACATAATGGCGGCCTTTTCTTGTTTAATGGCTAATGTACCCTATTAGTAGATGGTTGGAAACAATTGTTGTGTCATAACTGTTGGAAATGATGATAATTATGAAGAGTCTTTTCGCTGGCCACCTAAAGTTAGACATCGAGTGCAATTCTGTAGCGAAGGCCCTACATAAACAATCAGCAGCAGTTTACCATAATTTGCATTAAATTCACATGCCAGACACCTTTTCATGAAACTGAGGCTCAGGGGACATCATCGGGTCTCTTTGCCAGTTAATGTTTCTTGTGTAAATAATGGGAATATATAGTTTTCTTGAGGATTACTAAAGGAATCTTAAGTGGTGATTTGATGGCCGATTAGAAGGGGTAAGATATTTACAGTCAAAATTGATGCCCTGTGCGGCACCATAGATGAGAAATGGTTCAGCAGAGCATTCTCCTTGCATGTAAAGAGACTACCTTACAGGGCTAAAAAGTTGGTGCTTATGGTCAGTTATAGCTAGCTAATAACGAGGCCAAGTCTTGATTGTTCCCATTTGATAATTCAAACATATATATATATTTTTTTTGAGGTGAGCCGTTGTAATCCTGATGTCCAATCCTCCTGTATGTTGGCATCTGTGTGTGGGGCCATTGGTGATTTGGGAACTCATCATGCTGATGATCTCGAGAAAAAAATGAATGATTGTTAATAAATTGGACATTTGTTTAGTAAATATAGCTGATACAAATAAATATTACTCTTATAGTATCCATATCAAAACTCATTAACATATTTTTAGTTCAAGGTGATTACCCTTGGTTCAACATACAGAAGATGAACCAGGTCATATATAAAAGCCCATTAACTTTATTTGAGTATGAGTAGTGTGGAATCTTAAGACCATTTCATTCTCAGTATCCAAGTATCTGGGCATGGTATCTAGTGTGGTTGTATTTTATTTAGTTGCTTAGTTGTTGAATATGAAGCGATGGGATAAGGAATTCTCAACCTTATATATATATATATATATATGAGCTAATAATGTACATTCTGAGCTTTTTGGTCCAGAAATTATGACCCTTGTGCTTGAATCTTATCCGTTTTCTTTGGGGATATGGTTTTTTAGTTGTCTGGTTCTCCACTCCTATTTGACTAGTTTTACTGGATTTCCAGTGACACTTAAATATAACTAGTATAAGGACACATTGGTCTTAGATAATATGATGAGATTATGACAAATGGGGCTGAAAAGAGACATTGATTGGACTTCTAACTCAAGAGCACATGACGTATGTTGTCTTCTGGTCAACCACTATGTACTACAGAGCAGATGTCTTGTCTGATTGATATTATAGATTTCTAGTTGGACCCTTTGTTTCTCTTCTTTACAATCCTTCCTCTCTGTACCCCACCTCAAGACTCTAGTCCTTCTTCCATTTATAAATCCCATTGACTTACACCAAGTGCCTGACATGTTTCTTTGACCCTACATCCCTGCCATCAAGTATAACCCCTTTTAAACTCGGACATAATAATCTCATCAAAGCTTCCATATTCTTTTAGGATCAATATTAAAAGGCTATGATCATAACTTTGGAAGCTTTAGGAGCATATAAGTATTCTTTTTGTATTTCGCAAATACTCTGCTTTCTGTGTCACACTGTTAGTCTATTACTCCTTTCCAAACGTTGTATATAGCTCAGGTCTAAAGCTTGGGACGTTTCTCTCGTGACTTTGATTTGGTACCCTTTTTGTGGAATTACATGCAGCTGGTCTATTATATATATATATATATATATATTTATTTATTTTAAGACTTTTTCTCTCTTGTATTTTTCAATAAAAATAGTTTAATTGCGTTTGTTAATTGGCTGGGTTACCTTTTTCCCAAAGGCTTTTTCTGTCTTTTTCAACGCTTAATTAACATCTTGTGTAAGCTGTGTTTTAGGCAGGGAAACACTTAATCGTTATGAGTTTCAAGTTATGATATCAGGCAGAAGATAAATATGGACACATTGCACGCCTGGGTTTCTTATGATACGCCTCATGTGTAAAAGTCTTAGATTTTCTAGCTTCACAGATTGTAAGTTTTTCTCTTGCTATATTTATTCTGAAGACCAAGACCAAGACCAGTAGAATTTTAGTCTAGTCGGTGTGGTCCAGTTATAAGAAGACAGAATAGTCTCTTCTGAAAGATATCAGATATACTAAATTAACTGGCCTCCAGAGCCAAATACATAAGAGTCAAGACTGACATTGAAAGTCGAGACTCAAACTATTACACCTGAACATTCAAAACGAGTGCGATAAAGACATCATTCCTTGAAACATATATCAGTGCATGCCTATTTGTTTGCATTCGGAGCCTTGTTTGCAGCTGGGCTGAGGTTGAGGTCTGGGATTGAATTTGGGTTGGGACTGGCACTAGACTTGGTCAGTTTCTGTTTGAGCTCGGACAGAAGAGCCTGGTTCTCCTGGTTTAGTAGTTGTGCCTTCTTCCTAAGCCTTTCATTCTCCTTCATTATGTAACAGTTCTGCAAGTACAGCTTGGAGTTGAGCCTTTCCATGACTTGCTGGCAGGAATATATAGTACCCTGGAAACAAATATACTAAATATCAGACAAAGAGGGGGTATCTTGGGAATAATATTAAAAGGTCAAAAGACCTGATAACTGGTAGATAGACAATACATGAGTTAAGACTGGAAGTGATGGTGTAGTGGTTACAACTTACAACACAAAGTTCTATGTGAGAGCCGGATAGAAACCTTGGTTTTCCCAAAATCCAGAAAAGATAATTAGAATGATCTGAAACCTCGAAAGTGTCTGTAACTAACTAAAACCAAGGGACTTTAAAATCAAAACGTCAAAAACACAAGCTTAATTAATAGACTACCCAAAACAACATGCATGACTGGGTCAAAGTTGTGGGCTCAAAGGCTGGGTCCACTACAAGTTGCAGCCTTTGTTATTTGAATCGAGTTCGTCTTTCTACCCTATAAAAACCATGAAAACAGAAAACTATAAGGAAGAAGAGATAACCAGCTATAAGAATTAATATACCACCTTCCAGTATGCTATCTTCAAAGAAACTTCCAGCTAGAAATGAGGATAAATTAAAGAGGCTTAAGTAGGAAAAATAAATAAAGCAACTATTTATGAACCAAAGAGGAAGAACAACAAACACTCTTATCTTTATTCAAAAAAAAAACAAACACTCTTATCCACCTTGGCACATTCAAACAATGTGGAAACCCAAACAAGCACAAACATGATAGAGAAGAAAACAAGTACACGACACCCTCCCTTCATACTTAATTCTAAAGTAGCAGTCAAAAGAGGAAGCTACAAGAGTTTATTTCTCTTTGCAAAGTATATCACCTTTTAGTTGGTTGGCCCTCTTAGAAGAAAGCAAGGAAGATATGGATAGAGAGAGAGAGAGAGAGAGAGAGAGAGAGAGAGAGAGAGAGAGAGTTAATTGAAGGAGATGAGATGGTTGTGGCCTGTGGGTAGGGGGGGATGCATATATAGAGAGAAGAAAGGAAGTGAAGGTGGGGTTATAGTTTGTACTAGGGGTTTTGAAGAAGGGGGTGGGGGGGACATGCACCCTCATGGCGCTGCCACAGGAATCATGCATGTGTTGGGTGTAAGCAAGGCGGCCGGTAGGGGGCGGGTTTTTGGTGTGTGTGAGCACATGATGATGCGAGAGAGGAGGGTTGGAAAGATGTGATGCCGTCACGTGATGATGGGGCTTCAAGGGGGTATTCTTGGTATTCTAATAATGCCCAGTTAACACCCCCCTTCCCTTTCTTTGGGGCCCCTCAAATGATGATGAGTTTCGGCCGGCCCAAGATTCGCAATGATGGCCCTTCCATCCTCCATCATCACCCCACCCACATCGATGCTCTTTTGTTTTTTCTTATTATTACCATTATTCTTTTTACTCCACTTCTCATTAAATGGTCTTAATTTTCATTCAAATCCCTCCGCTCTAATTTCTCCTTTCTATCACTATGTATGTTTGTTTTTTTTTTTTAATAGTATACTATTCTTTTCTCTCCCACGCTGCGCATACAGTGTATTTCAATTATTTCTGTATTAAATGTTTGAAATGACTTATTTACCCCTCTTTTTTTTCTTTTCCCCTAAACTGAAGAATTAGATGGAGAAATATATATAGCAGTTAATTATGAAGAATTGGTGACAATTTCTATTTGTTGAGGATTGGGCCTAGTGCCAGGGTGGCAACGAATGCTCAACGGCCCAACATAAAATTTTTACAGTTTAGACCAAGTTGGTTAACGGTACCGTGGACAATGTTCTTTCCTGGGGCTCCAAACTCGTGGGGCTCGTTGGCTTTTGCTCTTAATTTGGTTTTTGGTAAGGCACCAGCTAGGACATGGCTTTCCTTAACCCATGGGTTTTGATACCAGTTAGGTTCTAAGTGAAAAGTATACTCATCCGAATTCATGCATGTGTGGTGTGTTGTTAGTGTAGACTCAGTTTAATGATAGCAAGTGTAGTAAGTAGTGGGCACTGTAGTCACAGGATGGATGAATAGAAAGGATGATGAATTAGAGTGAGATAGAATCAATGGAGTGTAGACTTGAGGCAGCACTCTTCACTCATTCCGTCCGAACTATTATAACTACGCTGGTTTTGGTCTGCAATAACATGATGGCAAAAACCTAGCATGTAATGATATTTGCTTCTCTCTCTCTCTTTCTCTTTCATATTCACTCTCACGAAGGAATCCTTACATTGCTCTGAGGGACATTATTTGCTGGGTAGGGTGCAGTAATGTCTGCTGAGCATATTTGGCTGGATGGGTGTGTGTTCATGACCATCTACCACAACAAGGATGGTGTTAGCGTTTCAATCAATGTGGCCTTCTCCTTATTCCACCGAAGGATTTTTGCATGGATCCGGGAACATAATGAATAGCATTCAATTCACCTCTTTATTTGACGAATTTGTCCCCTCCTCTATTTAGCAACTACTCTTTGTTTTTCCCTTTTAATTTATTTATTTATTGCAATGGTTATTATCTTCGGAAATATGCCTATAAAAATTCTAACAACTGTGTTTGTTTTTTTATTGATGTTTTCTTCCGAGAGTAAGGTTTGTACATACAGGCTTCAGGGTTTGCAGAGGCATATATGCACAATTTGTATTATTACCAAATGCCTTAGTTTTGAAATTTTTTATTTTTTTTTTACTTTATCCCACAGAAATCATATTATATTCTGATTTTATATATGCGTTGGAAGATGTATGTTTTTTTTTTGTTAGCTGCTGCGTGACTAGGCAATACTTTCAGTGGTGGACCTTATTCGAAAAGGCAAGTGAAGAGTTCATATGAAATGTCTGATCTGATAATAAAAGAAAAGGAACTAGTGATGAGTAATTTAATTTCCCTTTATTCTATGTTTCCTTCCTTGTACCTTGTCATGCTCATGATAACAGGGTAAAATTTGATTGGTCTGGTTTCCAATGCAAGTACATGGATTTGGTAACACAGCAAGGAAAGTAAGGGAGCAATATGTTATTTTTTGGATGGGTTTGAGAGAAGGTGGCCATCCCTAGATTTGGCAGGGTTTAGAAAATAGAAAGTGCAGATAGATCTCCACCTCTGCAAACTTTGCTTGCAAAGGAACTACATCTCTATCTGAAACTCTCCTATGCTATGATGATACTTTAGTGCAAGAAACTTCATTAGTGGAAACTCTTTAAAAGACGGAATATAATCATCTTAACTCATAGAGGTAAGATTGCATGGTCAGGTGTCAATGGGTTCAGATCACTAAATGCTTCCACATGCCTTGTCCATTATGAGCTTCATACAGGTCCTCTTCCTAGCTGTGCTTGTTTCTGCTCACTGTCCTTGGGTTTTTCATGATTTTGTGGGTAATGGCCCACTTGGTGAGTCCATTGGGCTGAAGGGAATATTCCAGCCCATTCCTTGTTTACGCAAACGAAATATTATTTAGAAGTGCAATTGTTTCTGGTTTTACACATGGTCAGGAAGATGTTCTTTGATGCATGTCTGACTATACATGGATATGATGGAGAGCCATTCATGGGTTTAGTAACGTCTATGAGAAATAGAAATGCATTAAATACTATTTTAGATTACAAAATCCGGAAAAAAGGTATTTTTGCTATATATGAAGGATGTTGAATCGATTTGTCTTGTATTGGGTTAAGGTCAGCAGATTGTTGTAGGAATGGGTTATGTGAAACAGACAACCAGTCATAATAAAATATCTCTGTGAATGTGGGGTATCTACTTTCATTGAAAACAAATTATATATTAAGATGTTTTAGAAAGTGATTGTCTTTTTTCTTGGCAGGGTTCAGGGGAAAGAATAAGAAAGAAGATTTAAAAGATTTGCGGCAAGGAGAGGGATACACCACAAGAATATTTTATTTTACTTGAGGTACTTTCTTGATTGTTTAATTGAACTGAATTGAAGCATCACATTTATTTAGACTTGTATTGATATTTGTTGAATAGATTTACCTTGTTTGCATTCGGTAGATATGTTATACCTGAAAATATTGTTGCCTTATTTAGATCACACACCACTAGAATGAATTGACTGGCTTGTGAGATTTTTGAAAAAAATGGATAAACCAATTCAATTAAAAAGACAACAGTACAACAATACTTTACTGAAAAGGAGTAGAGCAGGGAACTATAATGATTGCAAATGAATTAACCCCTTTAGTCCCACATCGGTTATGAGATGAACCCATTGTGTGCATATAAATGGGGGGCAACCTTCCCTACTAGGCCGGTCTTTTGGGGTCAACTCTCTCCTCCACTTGTGTGCATTACATTGGTGCTTTCATTGAGAGTCGATGTGGGGCACGACTCGTCAGGTTTGGTCGGGTGCGTTTGCCACAGAGGGTTCTGACCAGGCTAGCTGGCTGCGCGCTGGGGTCTGAGTGAAGTGCCCTGAGTGAAGTACTGTTGGTCAGGCGCCCAGATTAACCGGACTGACGAGGGCGTCAGTGTCTTGATCGGTGGGGTAATGTAATGATTGCAAATGAACTAACCCCTTTAGTCCCACATCGGCTATGAGATGAACCCATTGTGTGCATATAAGTGGGGGGCAACTTTTCCTACTAGGCCGGTTTTTTGGGGTCAATTCTCCCCTCTACTTGTGTGCATTACAAGAACAAAGAGAGAATAAAGCCCACAAGCTGTGAGAATTGAGAAAAAGGTAATGGACCTTACGAACTGCTATTGAGAAAATGGTAGTCTTGAACTAACTAAAGTGACTTGGGACATCACCACAAATTTCAATCCCTGTATTCTGCTTCTCTCTGCTCTCACATCTTGCTGAAAAATTCTCTTAACTCTGAGCTCTCTAAACTCCATAAGACTTTGTAAGACGTTAGAATTTGTGAAATCATCATTGTCCCAGCTCTCTTCTTCCACTCATAATATTATTCTAGCATTCATATCATATGTTACTAAATTGAACTAGTGATCCAGTGATCTGGTCAAGATCGTTGAATTTCAGTTGACATGGTTCACTTCCTTCCGACAGCCATAAGAACAACATTTATGAAAGATGGCATTCTGGCTATTGTACTAACAATGCTAGACGTCCGCTTACAAACTCACTAACTTGGTCACAGATCCCACTGCAGAGTTAAGGTGGATGATGAGGCCGTGGCAATCGATAATAAGCACACCATGGTTGGAGTTCGGTAAAATGCATGGTGCTAGGATATAGCTGAACTTGTGGTTTGACATTGGGCTTGATGACGTGGACCAGATCGAACATGATACTTGGGATGTTAGAGGTTGTCATTGCCCGTGTAGATGAATGGTGACAATGTTGACGAGATGAGTAGAGTGGTTTCTCTCGAAGACGGCTTTCCTAATACAAGGTTTTTGAATCAATTTTCTAACAATGAGACTCGGGATACCCACATGTAGTTCTACGATTTAAGGAGAGAAATGAACTTGATCAAGAAGTTTTTGTGTAAATTAGTGAAATACACATATAGGTAGGCAGTAGGCAGTAGGCAGTAGGCAGTAGAATCCTACGAAGACTAGTTAGCCATTAACTATTGAAGTATTCCATTCAATGATGATTCCCTCGTAAGATCCCTTAGCCATGATATGGAGGAAATTATCAAGTCAGGCTCCTCCAATAGACCTTCAACTAGACTGGGAGGCATCCGAAAGTATAAATTCCTTCATGCATCATATGGCCACCTGGAAGCTTGCCAAGAGATCCTAGCTAAGAATCTCGTCTAACTACCGTACACGGTACACCTTAACATTCCATGATGAGATCTTCAAAAGAAATGGGTTCAAGGCAGATTATGAAGTTATGAAGAGATCTCCACTGCTCCTTATGGGCCTCCTACTCTCTTGGATTTGATCCAACAAGAATGTTAGTAAAGCATGTTTGTAATCTTTGTTATCCTCAAACTCCATATCATATGTCAGATAGTATTTATAGATTTTTTTTTTCAATAAAGTGGACAAGTCATTTATTTTAATTAATATTATGAGAGGGAGTTGATCTTTCAATCTCTCATTTGGTAAGGGAAAGAGATATCATCTTTCTTATTTGAAGATGGTTATTAAGTTTAATTACTTTTTGAAAAATATATCTATTTTTAATGTCATCAATGTTATGAGAGGGAGTTAATCTTTTAATCTCTCATTTGGTGAGGAAAAAATTATCATCTTTCATATTTGAAAATAGTAATTAAATTTAATTATCTTTTAAAAAAATATATCTATTTAATGTCAGAGGGAATTGATCTTTCAGTCTTTCAATGTAGATAAGTCATTAATTTAATGTCATCACGGCAATAGCCTAATAATTAAGATATTTGACTTAAGAAAATTTGCCTCATTACTATGTAGAAAGAATACAATTCCGTGGACCATCAACCCTTTAGCATTGAAACTTTGAAAGGCAAGAGACGATGGAAAGGTTTGTGTAGCGACATCACGCCAGAAATTCTCCCACGGCCAAACGTGGTTTAATGAACACCCTCCATTCATCCTCAGATCCGAGTCGTTCATTATCAAGATCTCACTCCCACGATGCTCCACGTCAGCATAACAAATCGGTCCAGATCACTGCCACCGCGTGCTCACTGTCGGGCCCGCGCGTTTTGTCGTCAGCCGCATAATGTCTTCCGGCAACCAACTACTCTCAGGACTAAAATAAATAAACAAGAATGATAGATTTCTTTTTTATATTTTTTTGAGTGATTTTGTGATCGATAGAGCAAAAGGGAGCTATGAAGGTTACCGATCTTAGAGTTCTAAGGCCACTGGTTCACTTGCTAGTGCCTCTTTCCTTGCACTGGATTGGCTATGACATGGCTTTGCCAGTGCTTGTTGATGTCATCACTGGAGCTCTCTGCCCTGGCCAGAATTCTTGCCCGGAAGCCATTTATCTCACTGGTATCCGCCAGACGGTATGTTATGTGTGTTTACTATACTGTTGTTGTTCTTTCTTTGAGTGCTGAGAAGAATTCAGTGGTCTTGGCTGGCTGTATACTTACTTGTTACCATCTTCTGGTTTTAGATCGTTGGGATTTTCAAAATTGTGGTGGATATTTTGTTGGGTCAGCTTGCAGATGAATATGGGCGCAAACCTTTGCTTCTACTAACTCTATCTGCACACGTAGTGCCATTTGGTATCACTCTTCTCTGATTAATTTCAGTAATTGACTAGCGCGGGTGACATTGCCATGTCTGAAAATTAATCACTGTCTACTGTCATTAATTCCTGTCTGACTAGTGTAATGTGTTTGAAAAAAATTCATCATTTGGTTTCTATTTTGTTTTTGGTATAAGTGGGCTTGCAACAAAATGAGAATTTACATCATATTGTAAGGCTGAAGTTGAGTTCTATTAGTTCTGAAAATTTGCTCCTTGTGTGGTTTATTTTTCAGCGGTACTTGCATGGGATCAGTCCAGGCCATTTGTTTATGCTTATTTCATTCTTCACACAATTACAATGATTATTAGCCAAGGAAGCATATTTACCATAGCTGTTGCTTATGCTGTGAGTTTCATTTCTTTTTAATTTTTTAGTTTTGTTCCTGGTGGCGAAAATGGCATGCATCAATGTTGTATACTATGATTTCTTTCAGGCTGATGTTGTGGAAACTAATAAAAGAGCAGCAGCTTTTGGGTTAATGACAGGACTTTTTTCTGCTACTCATGTTCTAGCAAATCTATTGGCGCGTTTTCTCCCAGCGGAATGGATTTTTGGGGCATGTTTTCCATAGCTTTAGTTTGCAATTTTGGCAAGATTTTGCTTTTGCTACTTGTATTGTTTTCTTATCTGCATTTCCAGGTTTCTATAACTTTGTTGATCTGCTGCGCAATTTACGCTAAAATATTACTGCCTGAGACGCTAAGTGGATCTCCAAGACCACAGCATTTTGGTCCTTCAACTGTGTTTTTTAAGATACTCCAGGAGAGATGGTATTCAATGAAGGACACTCTAACTCTGATCAGGAGTAGGTATGTCATACTCTTTGAAATTACCCTTTTGGAGTACATTCCTGCCATTCTCTTGGTGCATTTTGGAAGTTTATCTCTAATCTAATAGGTGAAGCTTATTTACCTACATATTTCTGCCAATATTATTAGTTGTGTTGAACGCTCTTTTTCCTAGCTGAATCACCATTGTTTACTTTGCAGTGTAACACTGAGAGGCATCACATACATTACATTCTTCTACAAATTGGGAATGACAGGTATCAGCAGTGTCTTGCTGGTACGCCACTCTCTTTTATCATCATATTGGATGGTTTCCAGTCAGGGGTTATCTGGTCCTATGTTTGAATGGTTACACTTTACATTATAAAATATGCAGATTCATGTCATCTTACTAATTTTATTTGCAGTATTACCTACACAAATAACTTGACACATGTATTTTTATTTGCAGTATTACCTAAAGGCAGTTTTCGGTTTCAACAAAAACCAATTCTCTGAAATTCAATTGGTGGTTGACATAGGTTCCACATTCTCCCAGGTTGCTAATTCTAATTGAACGTGATAAATTTCTGTGGATTTTTCCTTGTTCTGATTTTTTTTTTTTTTTGAAAAAGTGGATGAACTACACTTTTGATGTTGATTTTTCCTATTTGATGGAGCTATTTGTTTATTTAAGATCATGCAATCTAGGTGGTATGCAAGGATATGATTTATTAAAGTGTTGTAATTTTGGTATTATATCAGGCTTTACTGTTCCCACTTATCAATCCTTTGGTTGGAGAAAAATTGATACTATGCCTGGCTTTGCTGGCTTCCATTGCTTACGTAAGTGCATCACTTAGAATTTTTTTCTTTCACACTGTACTTTTACATTTGTGACTTTTATTCATGGGAAAATTTTCTTGTACTCATTTCCCTTGCAGGCTTTGTTTTATGGATTAGCATGGGCGCCTTGGGTATGCATTTTTCACCAAAAGAGAAAGAATGAAAAAAACATTTTTAAGTGAATGGCCTCTCTTTTGCAGGTTCCTTATCTTAGTGCCTCATTTGGAGTCATATACATCCTTGAGAAAGCATCTGTAAGTAGTTCCCAACTGCTGATTTAGTTGGGGAGATAATTTTCGCGCTTTTATTAAGTGGAACTTAAGCTGAAAACATGAATTGAATTTCTCAATTATTGATGTTTGTTCCTTTTATAATGAGCATTGAGCCAAAACTAATATCTCAACCTCCACAGACTTATGCAATTATTTCGAAAGCTTCAAGTTCGAATAGTCAGGTGCTCTTCTTAAGCTGAGTAACTATTGTTCATCACATATTACATTACAATGTTAGGCTATAGAAACTTTCATATGAAAGAGAGCAAAAGCATGATTATTTTTTCATTATCTACAACCATTTCATATCTCATCAAATGAAGGATTTTGCAGGGAAAAGTACAAGGCTTTTTTGCAGGTGTTGATGCGTTGGCCACCTTTTTATCACCACTTGTAATGAGCCCACTCACATGTTAGTGACTAAATCCACCTCTAGTTACACAATCACTCTTCATTATTATCTTATGAGTTTCATCTTGCAATTGACCCTTTTCGTTTCAGCCGTCTTTATTTCAAGCGAGGCACCTTTCAACTGCAAAGGCTTCAGCATATTATTAGCTTCTGTTTCTTTGGTATTCCTCTTTGTTTATTATATATATTTATACATGTTTAACATTCAATAATTATCTAAGCAATTATTACTATTTTAATTTTAGATGATCGCTTTGGGACATGCTTTCTTGCTGAATTCTGAAGATAATGAGAGAAATGGTGAAAATGGAGATGCCACGGATGAATCCCTTGAGGCACCACTGGTCACCCCACAGTCTTGATCATCCGGTGGATCTTTAACACTAGTTAGTGCCGGTTCCCTTGGATGCTGTTCCTTGGATATATAATGTGAAATCATGATGAATGATTATCCGAAATATCTCTCATTAATGATAATCATGTAAATGCGCCCCATTATTATATATTCTACTTAAATGAGCAATCAAACATCCATAGTTTGTATTTACATTCCTTCATACACTTATCCCCGACCAAGTTTTGAACTCTCAACTTTTGAGCATGAAAAGAAATGAATAAATTACAAATTATTTTATTGCAGGGTTAGTAAAAATTAACGGTTGGTCAAAATTAACGAGTCAATATATGTATTCTTTTTCTATGCGCCATTTCATCTTGCAGAAAAAACCTATATAAACTTCGATGTTTCTTAACTTCATTAATTAGACTTTAAAAAATGTTAGAATTTGTAAAATGATCATTTTTCCAAGCACTCTTAAACTAAAATCTTAGCCTAGCATTGATATATTTTTAAATTGATTTAGTGATCCAGTGATCCGGTCATGAGGTGGTTCACTTCGGCAGGCATAAGATCAATGTTTAGGAAAGATGATATTTTTAACCATAATAAAGCGAACCATCATGAATCTTTCTATTACCTATAATTCTCATGAGGCAAAAGAATCACGAGACTTTCAAGGTCAAGGCTATTAAAGAATATACTTGATATATAAATTCCACAGGCACAAAAATCAGGTTTTTTTTTTTTTTTTTACAAAGTTTATAGACGAAAAAACAAAGGATAAATGAGTTCAGATCCCTTAGTCATTATTTTGTTAACTAATATCTTCCGTATGCACTAACTCTCAAATATCTTCCATCATAATAAAATTACTAAACTTGGTTAATATTGTCGACTGTTTTAGGCGCTGCATCATATTCAATCATGAAAAGAAGAACGAGAGGTATTCTTTAGACAGAATTTTTTTTTTTACAGAGAACTCTCACAAGAAACCCAGAAAATGAATTATAATCTGAGAGACTCGAACTTAATACCTCTCAATCATAAACACGGATAGTTATTGTTAGACTAGTACACAGTTCTTAAAAAATAAAGTTACTCATATAAAAAAAAAAGATAAGAGGATGGTAGAACAGCATTAATTTCCAACTACAAAAACAAAGCGTCGAAAAAAATCACAGCATTTATTTCCACACTAGTCATAACCAAACAAGAAAGACGGAGAAGCTAATGGGAAATAGTATATATATATCTGTCTTGGTTGAAGGTTTTTTTTATCCCATTTTATTGTACATCCACTTTCTTTTCTACGCTTCTTTTCTCACCCTGCTTTAGTGATCACCCAGTAAAGCTGCAGGTACGTGATCTTCAAGCCCTGGTTTTGTTTTTGTTTATTTTAATGAGGGTAGTATTAATTATGCTTTGCTTAGTTGGTTCCCGTATATTATGATTTATTTATTTAGTTTATAAATTTTTATGTATCAACCCCACTCAGAGGGCATGAGTAAAGCATTAGCTTTACTCCATTTATATCCCGGTGAAGTTAAATTACTAATTAAATTACTGAAATAAAAAGTCAAGTACAAGATTAATAAGTTTGAGAATATAAAAGAAAGTGACACTACAAAAGAAGGGGTACAAAAGTCCACTAACAACAAAAGAGAGGATGAAAATAAATGAAATAGAAGAAGCTACAAAACTTATCTAAGGTGATCAAGCATCCTCAGTATCACTTGACTCGTTGAGATCGAAATTTTAATGTCGATTTATATTGTTGATCGGAAACAGTGGAACACTTGTTTCTTGATTGTAAATTTTCAAAGCGTATTTGGTTCTTTTTCAGACAAATTCTTGATATTGAGTCTTACCCATCCTCAGTATCCAATATTTGGACCAATTGGATCCCCTCTTTAACTTCTACTCTACGGAACCGGTTTGATATCTGTTCTAGAGCCATCATCTGAAATATCTGGCTCGAACGAAACAATCGCATTTTTAACTTTACTTGTTCACCTACTTTTTCAATATTATATAAATATGCTAATATGCTGCTCTCTTGACTTTCAACAAATTCTGAGTCTCATTAGTAGAAAACCTCTGAGACCTCTCAAAGGATTAAGCGTTCCCTCAACTTCCTGAGCACTAGACCTACAGACTTAATCGGCGATTCGGCGCACACTACTGATTCGGAGTAGTATTCTTCTTCTTGTTGCTGGGCAGGCCTGTGTCTCCAGACGGTAGCTTTCGCCAGTCCAGCTTGTTTTCTTTACTCTTTTATTTGTCTTGATGTTGTTCCGTATCACATATTGTTTTTCTCATCTCTTGTGAGGATTTCAGGCAATTCTTTCTTTCTTAGTTCTTCTTGTTCGCTGTCACTTCTCCGTTGTATTTCCCTGTACTTCTCTTATTTCAATAAATTTATGGTTTATCCACTTTATTCAAATATATATATATATATATATTGTTGATCGGTTCGCAAACAAATGGACTTATAAAATTAAGACTTCTTCTAATTATCAAAATTAACCCATTCATTTTGGTTTTTTTTTTCCACATTTGGAGATACAAGAATTGAAGAATGAAGCATATAATTAATTTTAATAATAACAAATGAAATATTACTATAATACAGATGAAAATACGGTTGTTTTATTCCAACAAAAAATTCTAACAAATAACCCAAATAAAAAATTCTTTGCGTTACGAAGGCTAGAGTTCTACTCCCATCTTTAGGAAGACCAAACAACAATCGCATGGCAAGGGAGATTAAAAATGAAGTGAAAATAATTCCAAATCAGAAAGACGAGGGGCACTTGAGGAACATGCTACTTTATGGTGAATATCACCGACTCACTACGTCTTAGTTATTTTTATGCTATTTCTAGTGACTACTTTGTTCTTTTGTTTTATGTTTTGTTGTGTTTATGTTTTATATTTTTTTATTAGTATTATTTTAGTTCCTTTGCTATGGTTTTTTGTGATATTGTTTTTATTTTTTAATAAATTAATGGTTTATGTATTTCATTTAAAAAAATCTCGATTTTTTAAATTATTTTTTGAAAATATCTCCATTTTATAAAACTATTGAATATCGACACATGACAACGTCAATTGAGTAAACCATCCAAAGACTAACATCCAAAAGCAAGATACTGTGGAAAAGGTTGTATGGGGAGGACATCACGCCAAATAAAAAGTAAAAAAAAAAAAAACTCTCTCTTTCTCTTCGAAAAGCGGGTCACAACGGTCACCATCCTTGGATCTCAGTCGTTCACTATATCAAGATCTCACTCCCACGATGCTCCACATCATCAGTTCCATATCAAAGCCACGCGCGTGCTCACCCTGCAACCTCACGTGCTCATTGTCGGACCCGCGCGTTTTGGCCTTAACCGCATACCAACTCCCCCCGCCACCAAAAACAACAGAGCAAGAAGCAGAGACCATAATTCCAGTGATTTTCTCATATATCGATAGAGAAAAATGGCAGCTATGAAGGTCACCGATCTTAGAGTTCTAAGGCCATTGGTTCACTTGCTAGTCCCCCTTTCCATGCACTGGATTGCCTATGAGATGACTGTGCCAGTCCTTGTCGATGTCATCACTGGAGCTCTCTGCCCCGGCCAGAAGTCTTGCCCGGAAGCCATCTATCTCACCGGTGTCCGGCAGACGGTATGTTATGTGTGTTTACTATACAGTTGTTGTTCTTTCTTTGAATGTTGAGAATTAATTCAGTGGTTTTGTCTGCCTGTGTACTTACTTGTTACCATCTTCTGGTTTTAGATTGTTGGGATTTTCAAAATTGTGGTGGATATTTTGTTGGGTCAGCTTGCAGATGAATATGGGCGCAAACCTTTGCTTCTACTAACTCTACCTGCATCCATAGTACCATTTGGTATTGCTCTTCTCTCTGATTTATTTATTTCTGTGATTACCACTTCTGGCTTGTTATACTTATATCTGAAAAGTAATCATGTTGTTGCATGTTGGTTAAATTATACCATCTTTTCTGCTGTCATTAATTACAGTAATATGCTGAAGAATGTTCATCATTTGGTCCCTATTTTGTTTTAGTATAATAAGTCAGAGTTCTTTTAGTTCTGAAAATTTTCTTCTTCTGTGGTTTATTTTCAGCGGTACTGGCATGGGATCAGTCCAGGCCATTTGTTTATGCTTATTTCATTCTTCACACGATTTCAATGATCATTAGCCAAGGAAGTATATTTTCAATAGCTGTTGCTTATGCTGTGAGTTTCATTTATTTATAATTTATTTGTGTTTTTTTTTCCTGGTCTGAGACAATGGCATGCCATAAATTTTGTATACTATGCTTTCTATCAGGCTGATGTTGTGGAACGCAGTCAAAGAGCAGCTGCATTTGGATTAATAACAGGACTGTTTTCTGCTGCTCATGTTTTAGGAAATGCATTAGCGCGGTTTCTCCCAGTAGAATGGATTTTCGAGGTATGGTTTTAGTTTGCAATTTTGTCAAGATTTTTGCTTTTGTTCCTTGTATTATTTGCTGATCTTTGCATTTCCAGGTTTCTATAACTTTGTTGATCTGCTGTGCAATTTATGTTAAAGTGTTGCTGCCCGAGACACTAAAAGGATCTCCAAGACCACAGCAGCTTGGGCCTTCTTCAACTATGCTTTTTAAAATTCTCCAGGAGAGATGGTACTCAATGAAGGATACTGTAACTCTGATCACCAGTAGGTATGTCATTGCTATCTGAAATTACCATTTCAGAGTACATTCTTGACTTGTCATTCTCTCTGGCATTTCGAAAGTTCTTCTGTTATCTAGTTGGTTAAGCTTATTGAACTGCGTATATCTACCAATATTGTCAGTTATGTTGAGCACTGTTTTTCCCAGCTGAATCACCATTATTTACTTTGCAGTGGAACACTGAGAAGTATCACATACATTACATTCTTCTACAAATTGGGAATGACAGGTATCGGCAGTGTCTTGCTGGTATGCTACTCTCTTTTATCGTTGTATTAGATGGTTTGTATTAGCTGGGGTTTATCTGGTGCCATATTCGAATGGCTACAATCTACATAATGAAAGATGCATATTCATTTAAATATCATTAAGAACAAACTTGACACTTGTATTTTTATTTGCAGTATTACCTTAAGACAGTCTTTGGTTTCAACAAAAACCAATTCTCTGAAATTCTCTTGGTGGTCGGCATAGGGTCCACATTCTCCCAGGTTGCTAATTCTAATTGAACACGATAAATTCCTTTATAGACTTTTCCTTGTTTTGATGTTGATTTTCCCTGTTTGATGGATATATTTGTTTAATTAAAATCATGCAATCTGGATCGTAGGCAAGGATATGATTTATCAAAGGGTTGTAATTTTGGTATTATATCAGGCTCTACTTTTCCCACTTATCAATCCTTTAGTTGGAGAAAGAGTGATACTATGCTTGGCTTTGCTAGCTTCCATTGTTTATGTAAGTTCATCAACTTAAAATCCTTTCTTTCACTCGATACATACTTTTCGATCTGTAACTTTTTTCATGGGAAATTTTTCTTGCAGGCTTTGTTTTATGGATTAGCATGGGCACCTTGGGTACGCATTTTTCACCAAAAGAGAAAAGAAAGAAAAAAACATTTTTGAGTGAATGGCTTCTCTTTTGCAGGTTCCTTACCTAAGTGCCTCATTTGGAGCCATATACATCCTTGAGAAAGCATCTGTAAGTAGTTCCCAACTGCTGATTTCGTTAGGGAAATAATTTTCTTGCTTTTATTTAGTGGAATTTAAGCTGAAAACATGAATGGATTTTCTTAATTATTGATTTTTGTTCATTTTATAATGAACATTGATTGAACCAAAAATAATATCTCAACCTCCACAGACTTATGCAATTATTTCAAAGGCGTCAAGCTTGCGTGATCAGGTGCTTCTCTTAAGACAAATAACTGTTGTTCATCGCATATTACTCAATAATGTTAAGCTATATAATTTTCTGTATGAAAGAGAACAAAACATGATTATTTTTTCATTATCGTCAAAGCTTTCATATTTCATAAAATAAGGATTTTGCAGGGAAAGGTTCAAGGCTTTTTTGCAGGTATTAGAGCAATTGCCAGCTTGTTATCACCACTTGTAATGAGCCCACTGACATGTTAGTGACTAAATTCACATCTGATTACACGGTTACTCTTCATTATTATCTTATGAGTTTCATCTCAACTATTTCGGTTCAGCCTTCTTTCTTTCAAGCAAAGCACCTTTCAATTGCAAAGGCTTCAGCATATTATTAGCTTCTGTTTCTATGGTATCTCTCTTTGTTTATAATATATATTTATATATGTTTAACATTCAATAATTATCTAAGCGATTATTACTATTTTAATTTTAGATGATTGCTTTGGGGCATGCTTTGCTGCTGAATTCCGAAGATAATGAAAGAAATTGTGACAATGGAAATGCCATAGATGAATCCATTGAGGCACCCCTCATCATCTCACAGTCCTGATCACCATCCCAGGACTCCCAGCGGACTTATTTGATGTAAATTCTTTAGTTAGTGCCGGCCCTCTTACTTTTGCAAAATATAATGTGAAACAATGATGAATGATTATTAGAAATGCCTCATTAATAATGATTGTCATGTACCTGCTCCCCATTGTTATTCCACTTAATTGAGCAATCAAACGTCCACTGCTTGAATTCCCATTGTTTCATTCATTTATCCTGCTTTTTCAAACTGTTCTATTCTCTTAAAGTAATATATTTTTACGGATATAATTTTAGAAATTAACAAGTTTTTTTTTAAAAAAATTCAAGTACATTTATCTCCTTTTGTTGCTCTATTTTATTTACTGTATTTTGTTCTCTCTCATCGCTGATGAGAGGATTTTCTACTTTGTACTGTCTTCTCTTCTTACTTCTCAATAAATCAGTGGTTGGTAAATTCGAAAAGAGGAGAATTAACTTAATTCTCAAGAGCCGACAGTGGCATATTACCAATTACGTTTCATATATATTAACACTAAAAATACAAAATTAAAAAATAAATTGAGAAAGAAAAAAAAAACTTATTTTATAATTCATCATCTAAATTTGTTTTGAGCAACAACAGAAAAATTAGTTCAACCACAGGCTGCAGATTGGGAAACCAAACTGGTTAACCAAATCTGATCAGCAATAACCTGCTCATCATCATCATTCCGATGCCAACTCCACTGCGCATGAGTCGCATTCACCACCGAGAACTGACCATGCCCAAAGCTCGCTTCTCTGAACAAAGATATCACTGGCTGGGGATCCAAATACTCGGTCGCCAATCCTTCCCTATTGCCCCCATCCCCAATAGTTATATACACAGGTCCACAACCATCCTTCTTATTGTTGTAAACCCGATCCTAAACAATAACAATAAAGTCATAAATTAAGAACACAAAAATTAAAGATTAATTAGATGAAAACAAATCTTATACTGATAATTAATTAACTTACAAAACGTTCATATGCATGAACATGACCAGCAAAGACGACATCAACCTTGGCCTTGTAAAGCAAGTCCTCCATAGACTTCCTCATGTCCTCTCCCTCACCTTGATGATCATCATTAGAGTTATACCACGGCGCGTGCACAAGAGCCAGCAACCACGGCGTCTTCTTCCTGTTAACCTTCGCCAAATCCCCCACCAACCACTTGTACTGCGCCGAGCCAGAATCAAAGTCAGTGTAAGACCCAAGCATGAGTACATGCACGGCACCACCAGCAACATCAAACGAGTAGTAAAGGTTGGAGTCGGATGAGCTCATGTCGTAAGGCATGCGCCAGCGCGCGTTGTAGGCTTTGAAAGAACTGGGTTCGAGAATGGGTATCTTTTCGATCTCGTGATTCCCTTGAGTTACCATCCACGGCCGTGTGCTGGCTAATGGCTCGACCAAACGCCCGAATGAGTCCCAAAGTGGCTGGTAAAAGTCAGCGTAGGATAAGTCACCGGGAAGGAGTAGTGTGTCGTAGTTGGATTCGGTCAAATGCTGGAGTGTTGAGTTGGTCCAGCCGGTCTGACCCAAGTCACCGATGACGGCTAGTTTGATTGGGAGTTGGGCTGGTGGAGTCTTGAATGAGAACTCACGGGTCGGGTTGGAACCGCAACGGTAGTAGTAGATGGAGTTTGGATTTAAAGGACCGATGATGACGTCGTGAATGCGGCCCGAATCGTAAAGCAGGTAGGAGTAGGAGGATGTGGATCCTGAGGCTGTGTGTGAGTATGATCCGGATGATGTGCCGTAGTCTACTGTTGATGGAGCGTCGTCTTCTGTGATCCATGTCACTCTCATCTTGTCAGATCCAACCAGAGATATGTGTACCTGTTTATCAGAAGATTATTTGAATATTCGAAACAATAATACAAACTTTCTAGTTATATGTTTTTTTTTTTTTAATTTTATTTTGAAACTTATTAAATATTTAAAAATAATATATATTATTTAAAGAATTGTTTAATAGATTATATATTTGTGTTATAAAAGAGCCAAATAAATACTTTCGTGTATTTTTTTTTTATAAAAATAGATAAATCTCTATTTTATTAAAAAATATTTTTTGTTTGGAATTAAAATAAATGCATTTATATTTGTATAATTAAAAATAATTAAAATTCAAACTAATAGATTTTTTTTTTCTTAAATTTAAAACTCTAAAGAAAAGCCTTTAATGAACAATGTCTCTAAATTGAAATACTAAATATATAAGCAATGACTTCAAATTCAAATTCACAAATAAATCACCTTTAATGTCAATCTACAAAGCCATCCATCCATAAAGATTTTCACATTAAGCATTACACAGCTGGTTTCCTCTTCCATTCCGTTACCAATAATAATTAATTAAGACCAATTCAGGCTTTCATGTTCCAATTGAACACTTATAATAAAGGAATATTCTTTGTACTACATATATGCGGATCAAATCACAATCTTATTATAAATAATAATAAGAAGATGAGATCTTTCTCAGACCAATTAATCACGGACGTTCTGCCGTGTAAACAACAATTGGAGCAAACAGCTAGCTAGCGTGCATTCTTATTCTTTCTGTTCCTTTGTTTTCTTTGTTTCTTTTTGTTTTCATCCAAATGTTTTCTCAACTCTCTTGTCAAAAACAACGTGCATTCCGATGCAGGGTCACGACAGACATTTCCATGTTATTTGAGTCAAATCTCTTTAAAGTTTAAACCACTAGTTCAGAACTGCTCATTGGTCACTTGTGTTAATTTGGTTAAACAACTAAAAAGGCACAGTAGAGATTAAAAAAAATAAAAAATAACAGCATTAATTAATTTCCACACTAGGCCTGACCAAATATAAAGGCGACAAAGCCAAACTTTTTGCGTCATAGAAAGAATTAAAACCAATAAGCAGAAATATTTATTTCCACCGTTAGTTGAGCTACCATATATTATCTCTTTCTTCTCTAAATGACTACTAAATCTTAGCATTACTAGAATGCTACTTTTGTTCATGCAATGCAACGTGGATCCAAATCCAAATTAACTAATTATAAAACATGAATTAATGCATTATCAAACGTCAATAAAAAAGAGAGAAGGGATGTACCTGTTGAGGGGTGAGGCCATCAGCGTCATCAGAGAGAGGAACGGAGAGGATCTCTCTCGCCGGCGGCCGTTGATACGAGACCGACCAGCCGACCGAGGAAAAGATGAGGACAAGAAGAAGCCCATGCGTCGCCATTTGGGTCTTTTTGATTAATTTAGAGAAATAAGTAATAAGAAGAGAGGAATGGGCCTCTTTTTATAGATTTCACTCTTAACTAAAACGGATGTGGACACGTGGTGGAAGGATCATATGCCACGTTTCCTTCAGCTCTCTGTATTCACGGTCCAGTGTTGCCGTTATCTATAATATATATATATATATAATATTACACTAATTTTTCATTTCACACACAAATCACAAATGAGCCGAGATTTTGGGAGGCGGATATTCATTTGAAGCTCACGTCTTTCAGTTAATTTATACAAGGTGCATGTTCAAGTGTGAATGAGGATGATGAGTTGGTTATTTATTAGAGTTTTCATGCTTATGGGTTTTGTTTTGCTAGCTGTTTGACTTTTTGAAGAGGCATGCATTGAGGTGGTTGAAATGAACTATTCTACAGCGACATTAATTTTCTTCTGTCAATCTGGTTCTTGATAAGCAGCTGCTTGTCATATTTGACTTGAAACCTTCTTCTTTGTTGGGCTATTTATATAATTGCAATTGTTATCAATAATGTTATTTGTACAAGAATTCAGTAAGTACCAAAGAGTAACTAATAACTATTGCATGCATGCAGATGACCGGGTATAAAACATTATAAATTAACCTTAATTAGCTTGTTTCTGGGAATTGAAGATGTTCTATCAAGCTATGGTTAATTTTTAATGTTATATATTTGTTCAAAATAGTTGAGACTGCGTGAATCGTTTAAATATTAAGAAAACAATTAAAATAAAAAATTTAAATAATTATTTAGAATCCTCAATGTGATCTTAATCGGTGTAAACTCAACATGGAGATTTTTGTTTTTATTAATGAAAAATAAAATAAAGAAACAAATCCCCTTAGGTTTCGTGCCCGTTTTCTTCTCCTCTCTATTTTTTTTGTTATTTAACTATTCGACAATCCAACAAAAAACACATGATCTTCACACTTAAATTTTATGCAATATGTGGAACAAACTCAACAAATTTTTGTGTCTTCCCTTTAAGTGTGTTTTAATATTCTATCTCTAGTTTTCCATAAACCAATATCCTACCCAAAAACTAGATACCAATTTATGATTTTAATTATTTTTTTATAAATAATTAAAATATATTTGTTTATGAATTCATTGCACTGCTTTTCTTTAAATTTATTTTATAGATTTTTATTAAACCAGTTATAATTATTTTCTCCATGATAAAACCAGGGTGTGAAATTCATGTTTCATGAGTTTCTTGATTTATCTTTTTTTAAAAAAACCAACATAATCATGATTCGTAATCCAATTAACATTTCAAACATCAATTTACCTCCATACTCAAGCAAAATTAAATTACTAATTAAATTTTAAAGGTCAGAATCATTTTTTTTTTAATTACCCTCTAATAAATTTTTTTCTTTAATTATCAAATAAATTTGTTTCAGTAAATTTTATATATATATATATATTAATATAAAAAACTACAAACTCCACCACCAATGAAAGAAACAAAAGAAAAAAAAACAACATAATATACAAACTATCCGGTAGAAAACAAGTAAAATGATCAACCAAAACCTAATTGGGTCCATATCTTCTCTTGCTTTGGATTCCATGAAATTAAGACTAAACTTTGTAATGTATGAATGGCTCTAAACAAAACAAAATTTAACCGAGCAAAAAAAAAATTTATACATGCAATCATTTTACTGTAGCATTTTACTCTAGCCAGATAATCCAAAAGAAAGTCTCAAAATCTTAAGTTTCCACGAGCCCAAATTAAGGTCATCAAAGGAGTTTCGGTACTAATCAGCGAGCCAGAACACATGGCCAAAGTGATTCCACTCACCCACGAAACCTCATAAACAAATCAAGAAACAGAGGGTAAAAAAAAAGGTGTGGAGGCGAGACATCCAGCCATCCATCCTCATATCCCAGCGCCATTCATTATCAAGATCAAACTCAACTCCCATGATGCTCCACATGTTCATACGTAACCGTGCACGCTATCGGCGAAGCTAGTTAGCTGGCGAGGAGTCTTGCCCAGAAGCCATCCATCTCACAGTTATCCAGCAGACTCTATATGTTTGCACGTTTATGTTTGTTATTTGAACATGAAGAATTAATTCTATCCGTGGTCTTGTCTCCCTGCATCTTTAATTGTTATCATCTTTTTACCTTTAGATTGCTTGCTGAAATTGGTATCACTCTTCTCTGATTAATTTCGGTAATTAGCACTGGTAACTTTGCCATATCTGAAAATTAATTAATCATGTTGCAAGTTGGGTAAATAATCATTTTTTTTTTTTGAATAAAATGGATAAATCACGAATTTATTAGAAATAAAAAGATAGCAAAGTACAAGAGAGAACAGAAATAAAAGACAACAAACAAGCGAAACAACCATCTTCCTACTGGCTGTTGTGCTTGATGTGGTAATTTATATGTGAAAAAGGAAAAAATTCTGTGTTTTATTTTTAGCTGTAATTGCATGGAATCAGTCGAAGCCATTCGTTTATGCTTATTTCATTCGTCACAGTAAACACAATTACATTGATCATAATTAACTTGGGAAGTATATTTTGCATATCTGTTGCCTTTGCTGTGAGTTTGATTTATTTGTAATTTTTTTTTTTTCAGGATTGGGACAATGGCATACATAAATGTTGTTTAATATGATTGCTATCAGGTTGATGGTATGAAGGAAAGCAGTAAAAGAGCGATAGCATTGGCTCTATTTCTTCCAGTAATATGGAATTTTGAGGCATGTTTTCCATAATTTTAGTTTTCAATCATGTCAAGATTATGCTTTTATTTATTGTATTGTTTTCTGATCTGCATTTCCAAGACCACAATAAGTTCAAGTCTTACTAAAGGGCTTGTAGCCTAGCAGTACCCTGGGTCCCCTCGTTGGAGGAGATGTGAGTTCAATTTCCCCTGACCGCGCTCCCCAGTTTCAAGAGAGTGAGGACGTTGTGGTAATTCCCCGCTCGCGTACTCCCCTGAGGGTTGGCGCTTGTCGCCCTACCTCAAAAAAAAAAAAGAGGTTCAGGGCTTCTTCAACAATGCTTTTCAAGATTCTCCGGTAGAGATGGTACGTATTCAGTGAAGGATACTGTAACTCTTTGATTACCATTTCAGAGTACATTTATTCTTGTATTCTCTTGGAGCACTGTAAACGTTGCTCTGTTATATATCTATTTGATTAAGCATAAGTTTATGCACATATACAAATTTCTACCAACATTATCAATTATAATTCAACAGTGTGTTGCTGGGGTGCCACTTGCACTCTATATAATGAAAAAAAATATGTAGTTTCATTTTATTTTATCAAGAACAAACTTGAGACAATCACTCTTCATAATTGTTTCCGTAGTATCTCTCTTTGTTTAATATATATTTATATGTGTTTAAGATTCAATTGATTATCTAAGCAATTATTGATATTTTAATTTAGATGATAGCTTTGGGTCGTTGCTGAATTGTAAAGATAATGAGAGGAATTATGAAAATGGAGAGGCAATAATAGATGCATCCATCCATTGAGGCTTTCCTTATCATCTCACAGTGGAGTCATTTCATGTAAATTCTTTTTAGGTATAATCACCAAAATAGTCCATGTACTTTTCTCTCTCTTCTTTTTTGGTCCCTCTACTTAGAAATGCTCCCGACTAGTCCCTCTACTTTTGAAAATGTGCCTACTTAATTAAAAATGCTTCCAATCAGTCCCTCTACTTTCAAAAATATGCCCACTTAGAGGGACTAAGTGGCCACATTTTTAAAAGTAGAGAGACTGGTTGGGAGCATTTTTAACTAAGTGGGCACATTTTCAAAAGTAGAGGGACTAATCGGGAGCATTTCTGAGTAGAGGGACCAAAAGGGAAGAGAGAGAAAAGTAGAGGGACCAACTAGGGTATTATACCTTTTTTTTAACACTAGTTATGAGATGCCCTGTCTTGGAAATGCCACACTTTTGCAATATATTAGACTAGTACTATAATGTGAAACCATGATGAATGGTTAATTGGTTATTAGAAAATAGAAATGCCTCCCATTCATAATATTATATGTATTGAAGAATGATTGTTTTGTACATGCTCCCCATTTACCATTATTCTACTTAATAATTGAGTAATCAAGCTTTAATGTATCCGTAGATTATTTTTCTCTTTTTAATATATTTTGTAATTTACCTTCTCGGGGAAATTAAATGTTTACATAAAACCATCTTTTACTAGTATTTATCCCTTCTACAAATGAAATAAAAAAAAATTATTAATTTAATTTAAGAATGCTAAATTAATGAGAATACTTTAATTAAATGAAACTTTTGATCACGTAAGCCATTAGTTAGGAATCAAAGATGCGTGTCCTTTACACCTTCACATTAAATCGCAAAAAATAATAATATTATTATTATTGTCTTTTGATAACTAAGAATCCGCCGGCCAACCATTTAAATATTTAAATAAATAAATAAGAAATATTTAAAAAGCATGAGAGAGAAGTAATAATCCGTCAAATTTACGCGTTTTAAAAGAAATTTCATGAAAAACTAACAACATTTTTTAAATTTTTTTCTTCTTTTTTTTCATAAATAACAGAAAGCGACGACACAACCGCCATTAGTCCCGGCACGAGCTCACAATCTCCGGCGAGAGTTCCGGGAACCGCCAGTAGAGCGATCCGAGCCGTTGATCAATGGCTAGAGAGCGAGGTGAAGCAACAATAAGAACGGTCCAGATGGAATCAACATCAGCGTCATCGTCGTCATCGCCGTTTAGATCTTGTCGAGCTTGGGAGCGAGGACGATGGGGTTGGCTTTGGCGATGGCCTCACGCCCCGCCGCCTTGAAGTCGAAGGAGCACCCGTGCTTCTCCGGGTACCGATGGGTCCCACAGTAGGTGGCCCCACACCGGCAAGGGAACCCCGTGAGCCCTACCCTCTTTCGGCAAGACGCGCACCGACTCGCCTGAGGCCGCTCCGGCAGCGCCGCAGGCGCAGGCACGTCGGACACGGTCGTGGCGGTTGCGGGGATAGATAGATCAGCATGAACAGTGGATGAGATTGAGGAGGAGGAGGCGGTGGAGGACGGAAGGAGAGATTTTTCGACAGCTATCTTGGCCGATGAGGCTTGATCTTCTTTGAGGCGGTAGTCACTGTAGCACTTGGAGCAGAGGTTGAGGGTGGCGGGGCTACCGAAGAAGCCACAGTTGTTGGCACAGAGGCGATGGCCTTCTTGGCATCTCTGCTCTTCAGCCATGATCGATCTCTGCAATGAAAACCCCAAAGGTTGGTGGTGAATATGAGATTCAATAGATCTATAAAGAAGACGTGTTTCCCAAGTCAATCCAAAAATCGGGAAAAACGGAAACCAATTCTAGAAGCATCGTACTAATTAAGCAATCCATTTCTAAAGCCTAAATATATATTTTTTTTTAAAAGAAAAAAAAGAGAGAGAGAGAGAGAAATGGATTGAATTACCGATTGAGAGAAGTTTGGGGATTTGGGATTTCTCTGCTGCTTCTCTTATTGGGGGTTGTTGTTAATTGAATCAAATGATTGAAGATGAAGGAAAGCAAGAGGAGGAAAAGGGGGGGAATATAAGGAGGAAAAGGAGAAAGGAAGTCGGTTGTTGAATTTGGTATGCTAGAAAACAGATCACCAGCCTGGAATTTGGAAAGAAATAGAGAGATAGACAGAGAGGTTAAATACAACAAGCATTTGGATGTTTTTAACCTCGGCCGGTACGTTTCTTCGCGACCCTAGAGTCTTATGCTATACCACGCTGACGTGGAGGCTTCGGTGTCGTTTACATGTGTTGAAACAGACAAACAAAAGTGGTTTTCGAAGATTCAAGGTGCGTCGTCGGTATTATTTTATCATCGATTAGCGAAAAGAACTTTGTTTTTGGGGTTTATTACAAGAAAACCAAAGGTCTTGTCGGGTTTGTTGTCAGGCGCAAACAGTCGGCAGGGTACTTGTCTGGAAGTGAATGCTTGCGTGCGAGATTATCCTCCGTAGAGAAATGGATCGAGTCATGTGGCATTTTGGTAGTTTTGATGAAAGCCCAGGGTGATTTTTAATTAGTGTCTCGGAAACGGGTCAATAAGGGTGGCCAAAAATCACCACGAATCCCCCTATCACGTTAGAGCACACCAGTAGTATGTTGCCACCTAAGCTTAATTCGGGCCCCACAACTTGAAAACATAATTAAACGTCATTTTCCTCCTATCATTTTCAGCCAAGTTTATTTAGGAGACGAGTGCTAGGACAACATTGTTTTTTTTTTTTTAATTTAATTTTTAATAGAAGTTGAAATAGATCTTGATTTTTCCTAACTAGAGTTGAAAAAATAAGTATCCGTGAACGCGGTTTGATTGAGGGGTAACGGTCCACACGGACGTTGGCAAGTCATTTCCAATAAGAGACATGGTAGTAAAAGGCCAGCTCGTAATGGGGCATTAGAACTCCATCCAACCCGGGAAAAGAATGGGTCGTTTGTGACGGTCACCGTTGCTTGCCCAGAAAGGCATGCATCTTCGGTGCAATTAATCTAAGACATTAAGAAATGGTGATCATCTGGTGCTTTCTAAGCTCGAACCATTCTAAAGTTCAATCACGTGGGAGTTCTTTGTATTCCTTGTATTAATACATATGTGTAATGAATGGAGTACTAATATAAGCCAGTCCAAAAAACAAAGGAAATAATATAATTTAGCCCAAAAAGAGACCTATCTGCGGAAGAAAAACAAGACCAAAACAACCAAAAACGTCACATTTTTGCGATTCAAGCATGTTCAGTTGTAAATTGTTCATATAAAACCCATGTTTTTTATTTATTTATTTATTTCCACTACTTATATCACTCTTTACAGCTGCTTGTTTTGCCATAGAAACAACACAGCCTTACCACTACTTATTGGAATTTCCATAGTTTTTGAAAACAAAGAAGAAAAAATCCGTAGACGCTTACAAGTTACAAGCCTCAAGGCAGTAAAGAATATAAGATAAGGTCAACAGATAAAAGAGGTTTACCTGGCAACACACGGCCCCTCTTTTAAGGCGTTTGGTGGTTGGAATCCGTGGCAAATTGCTTGTCTGAATTGGCTTTCCATCATCTCAAACGGGTCGGTTACAACAAGCCTACTAATAATAATAAATATCATGGGAATCTAATGGTGGCATCAATTATCACCTGGTTGATCAGTTGATTTATTATCTGACTGATCTGGTGACCCGGATCGCTGCGCACCATTGGCATGTTTCACTGCAGCAACACTCTGCATTTCAGGCAGGCTCCGTAGTATCTGGCAACTGCCACCAGGCAGATTATCATCACAGCCATTGTCACATGCCCCACATCGTGTTGCACACAACCAAAGTCTCCGTCCCTCCTCGGCGTTCTTGTCCTCTATGGGAATGTGCCATGACCCTGTTTCTGACTCCTGCAAGCCATGCACATAATACAAATATATGATGCAGTGTAAGGTATAAACACAAAGAAACATGGAAGAGAATCAGACTATGGTGAACAATAGCCAACTATCCATGACTCGTAAACATTCCATAGCATTAACGTTCTGTGGCTCAGAAATCTTCAAAAAGGATGGTTGCCATTCAGTTCTATCAAAACTGTTCATATAGGTTTAATGTGAGGAAAACTGTAAGAGACGAACTAGGTGTGGGCGACAATAGAGATGCCACTTTAAAATCTTCAGCTGCTTCTTTTTCTTAATAAAGAAGAGACTCAACTGCCCAGTGCCCGGAGCTGCAGCAGAAAAATCACTACAGATCCAGACTAATGGATAAGGGAACCCAAAAATGCGATGCAAATACTGCCTTAAATGCTTTGCCCAAAATCAGTCCAACAGTTTTTTGTTAGGGTTGCCAAACAGCAGGTTGTTGCTTTTGAATCAGTAAAAACTGAGGATTTAACCAAATGACAGAACCAGCAGCTGTAAGAATGCCGCTAACTCCAGCCACAGCTGCCACCTTCCAACATATATGATTTTCAGCTGAATAAAAATTTCACAGATAGAGCGCTAGATTGGGTAGTGCCTACACTAAAGGGTTCTATTACTTCTATATGCTGTATAATCTACTGCAGCAAATAATATTGTGACGAAAGAAACAGATGACAATGCACCAAAATACTTTAAAAGCTATACCTGAATGACTGAGGAATATGTGGGTGGCATATGTAGCACCAAAACCCCTTTTGCAAATGTATATTTAACCTGCAAATTCACAAAAAAGAAAACAAAGAAAGGTCAATTATGTGCTATTTCACCCGATCAGATCCACAAAAAATATGTCGGTCAGCTCTCCTAATTAACTTAAATTACACATTGCAGGCTGGATGCAGCACTCTATCATGAAGTGATGCCCTTGAGACTCATAAAGACATAGCACCATAATCAGAAGGACCAACATAACAACCTTAACATTGGCAAAACTAGGAAACCATCTGGTAAAGTGGTATTCACCTTTCTGGGGAATAATAACTACAAAGACAAGGTGTACAATATGTCACAGGAGAAAGCATTCCCAAAATTTTCATCGACACAATAAACTCCCAATAATAAGGATGGGTTTGCAGTACACACCTGATGTCGCTCTTTCCACTTGGGGAAAAAGTTACTCCCGAGGAGCTCAAATATGTGATCTCTCATTTCATCATTAGTCACGAGCAAACACTTGAGCCTAACTGCTGCATAGAGCCAATACCTAAAACACAACCAGATAACAGGAAAGATGAACACTTCCAATAATTTGTAAAAGTAATTCAGCAACTGGCAGGAAAGACGAAATTTATGACACAATCACAGACAATACGTAAATTTCTAAGCTCCCCCGAAAATCTCCATATGGGCCTATTAAAACGAAGATGAGTAAAGAAATGTTTCAAAGGCCATTATTAATATCTTTTACCACACTATGTTATTAGTGATTAACAAAGAATCATTTGACGACAATGATACAGTTACATGATAGCTCAGAAAAGCTGACCCTCCTTTGTCTTTTATAAATTATGGATTTATGAAGAAATCATTCAATTCAGTGAAATCTTGTTAGACTAATAATATGAGCTCAGATCTCCACAGATGCACCCACTAATCTCAATCCTCAAGCAGTGATGCATCTTTCATAGATTATCTTTTTGGATTCAACACTTTCGCTTAGTAACTTACATTTTGGATGCTAATAACTACATAGCGCGAAAGCTCAACAAATAATCAGAAACTAATATATCGAGACATCACAAATGCTTAAACAGAAAATCCTACCAATCATCATTTGATCCACTTGGCGTCGTATATAATATTCCCTTAGCTCTCCAAGTCTCAATCAACTCCTTTGCTGAGGGATTTTCCATGAACACACGCACCCGCTTATTATGTAATATAACAAGTGGCCATTTCCCATGGCTTCTTTTATATAGCTCATTAACAACGGCATCAAGCTGCTCCATTCAAAAAAGCATCAATATCTGCACATAAATGTTCCATATAAAAATGACAGCAATCCACACCTAGCAAGCATAAAGAGCCAGCACAGCTCAAAACTCAGACCTGAGACAAACTGAATCCACCGTCAGCAAAATTTTGTTGATAAAGCCCAACATTAGCCCCATCCACAATAGCTTCATAGGCAGCATGTTTGCCCAACCAATCCTAAACAAATAATGTCAGGGTAACAGAGCTAATCCAAAAGTACCAACCAGAAAGCTTGGAAAATCTCTAACAGCCTGTAACATTTTAGTGCAGGAATGAAAATTTTCAACAAGGTTTTCTTTTTTATCAGGTTATATGTTGATCAATCACATTCAGCTAAAATAAACAGTGGTTATCAGAAGGTGAAACTCCACATGGTATTCATGTCACTCAGGTCACATTTTCAACAATCCCAATCAGCTAAAACTAAGAAAGATGATTTTTTTAATTAAAGAAGTTTAACCACCATTACCTGAAAATTTGTAAAATTCGACCATGTCTCCCTTGACATAGCAAGAGAGGCCACTGAGTCAGAAAACATCTCGGTCTCTTTCTGAGTGATATCCACACAAGCCAGTGTCTCTGAGCAACAAGAACACCTGCCGTCGAATCCCACACTTCCCCAAGAAACTCTCCACTTCCCCTTTCCCAGCCACCCCAGTCCATGCCAACCTCCTCCATTCACTGTGATCGCATCCCTTACAGCACTCACATCCCATCCCAACCTCCCGACCTCCCTTGCGCTCTCACTCCCAAACCATCTCTCCAATACTTCCGCAGTTGATCTCGAGACACATGCCACGGAACCCCTCAACTTCAGCAGATACTCATAAACCTTCTCCTCTCTTCCCAACCTCGCGCTTACATCCAACAATGCAGCAATCTCCGGCTCCTCGGGAGAAATTCCATTCAGAACCATATGATTCTCCACATCATAAGCCTTATCCGCATCCAAATTTTTGCAAAACCAGAAGAGCGCCGGGCCGTAGGTTCTCAGTTTCGGCGAAGCACCGTACTTTTCTTTCAGTGTTTTCACGAGGTCGAAAGCGAGATCCCCACCACCTTCGATTCGGTGGGCAGCGATCCGGGCCATGGAGGTGATGGTGGCCTCGGTGGGGAGTGTGCCATGAGCGATCATGCAGTTGAAGATCTCGAAACCGGAACTAATGGCGGAAGGCTTATCAGGGGAAGGTAGGGTTTCAAGGGAGGAAGAGCAGAGATGGAGGATGTTGTTGAAATGGTATGAGATGAGATGTGTACCATTGGAGATAGCAGCTCGATAGAGATCAAGAGCGCCACTGAGGTCGCCGTTGCGGGAGCATGTGTCGAGAGCTCGCCGGAATTGAGCTTCCGGAGCGTGACCTTTCTTCTTCTTTTTCGATGGCGGTTCCATCGCCATTACCGAAGATTGCGAAACCCTTGAAAAGCCCTAAAGCGGTGATCAAATTAATAATATCATCCCATCTGATCGTTTTATCGGATCGAACGGCTACACTTTCTCATTCTTTGATCAACGTCTAAAAGGCCCGCCACGTCATACCTCGAGATTGACAATACTACTTATCTCAAGATAAACAATGGCGCGAATCTTTGCCACGTGTCATTTTTCTTTTGGGTTGCCTTGTTAGTTAAATCAAGCAAGCAACCAAGCATTCTCGAGCGTTCGTCTTCTCGATGAGTGCTCTCTTCTCTTTGGATCGGCAGCCATTGAAGCGCTATGTGGGCAATCTGGAGATAGAGATCGTTCGTAGCGTTGAAGAGAGGATTAATCGCTGTCAACGAAAATGATGATGATGATGATGATTGAATGGTGTAAGTGAGATTAATTTGCTTCAATTTGTGTTAGTTATGACAGATTGAATTCTAGTTTTTCGTATTGTTGTTTTTGAATTGATTCCACGCAGTGATCGATCATTGATCTTCGTAGTTGAATAAGGAGCAATGAGATAGATGAATAGCATAAATAGGAAGCTTTCCGCCCCATGAAGCAATAGTAAATGGTCTCGAACTTATATAGAATGTGATGCAGGATTTGGTTGTGAATCGAGAGAATTTTAGAGAGGAAGGGAGTAGAGGCTCAGGAGAAGGAGAAGAGAAAAAGATGGAGAATTTTCAGGCCAAAGATGCCCTTTCTTTCCTTTTCCATTCAGTTATATAACAAATCCCTCATTTTGTAACAGATTGTCCACCTAGGTATTTCATCAAATACCTCCTATGCCAGGACATTACCATTTATTGTAACAACCTTGTAATGACTATAATTATTAGAATTTACAATTCATTCATTCACTATAATTATTAGAATTTACAATTCATTCATTCAGATTCTATTAATTGAGATTGGTATTAATTGCACCCATAGCGAAGTCATTAAACTTGGTGTTTTGCCTCCCTTGATTCCTCTTTGACCTTCTCCTCAACATCATCACAACCTGATTGTTCCTTCTAGAGAAGCACCCTGTAATAATTGCCCCTTCTTTTGAATCAACCTTGTCATCAAGGAGAAAGTTTGGAAATGTAGTACAAAAGTCTTCTTTATCCTCCCACATGGCGTCCTTCGGTGATTGACCTTTCCACTGAATCAGGACTTCCCAAAAAAATTTCCTAGATTTCAGAACATCCCATTGTTTCAATGCTGACACTGGAGTCCGCAACAGATGCTGATTTATAAAGTCATATGATAATGACTGAGTCACAGGATTCGGGTCTCCTATAAACCTCTTCAATTTCGAAACATGAAAGACTTTATGTAACTTAGCGGTTGGTGGAAATTTCAACCGATACGTCACATCACCAATTTTATTAGTGATATGGAAGGGTCCATAAAAACGCCTAGCGAGCTTGTGAGAACTTCGCAGCTCTAACGATGTCTGGTGATATGGCTGCAACCTCAATAAAACCCAGTCTCCTTCCTGAAATTGAACATCTATTCTTTTAGCATTGCCTTGGTTGCACATTCGCACTTGTGCTCTTTTTAAATTCTCCCGCAAGGGCAAAAGGATCTCCGTGCGCTCAGAGAGGATCTTATCGACCGTTGCCACGGAGGAGGTCCCGACCAGGTAATACTAACATGACGGTGGAGCTCGACCGAATACAGCCTCAAATAGAGTCATTTCGATAGCTGAATGCCAGGTAGTATTATAGTGCCACTCCGCCCAATGTAAGTATTTGGTCCACTGGCGAGGATGATCGGAGGTGATTCAGGTGAAGCATCGTAAGTAGTCTTCGAGATATCTATTTAAAACCTCGGTATAGCCATCGGTTTGCAGGTGGTAAGCTCTGCTTTGGCCAGCATCGTTCCCTGATGCTTGAATAGCTCGTGCCAAAATCCACTCATGAAGATCGGATCACGGACAGTCAGAGATGATTTGTGCTGGCGGACCATAAAGCTTGATCACATCTCGCAATATTTGCTCAGCGACCTGGGGAGCTGTAAAGGTTGGTCCTAATGCTAAAAAAGACCCTATTTAGACAATCGATCGACAACCACCATGATTGTCGTCTTCCCCCAGATAAAGGTAATCCGGTGATGAAGTCTATGGACACGGAATGCCAAATTTTCCAGGGAATTGGCAATGGTTGCAGCAATCCTTGAGGGGCTTGATTGACGGGTTTAACTGCTTAACACTCCACACAATTGGAGACTATTTTGCGCACTGTTTTACGAAGCTCCAACCAGTAAAATATACTTGTCCACGGACATGGAATGCCAAATTTTCCCAGAAATTGGCAATGGTTGCAGCAATCCTTAAGGGGTTTGGTTGACGTGTTTAACTTCTTGTCACTCCACACACTTGGAGACTATTTCGCACACTGTTTTGCGAAGCTCCGGCCAGTAAAATATGCTTGCTACATGAGCCAATGTTCTCTGTATTCTTGCATGACTGCTAGTGGGTGTGTAATGGAATTCAGCTACTATAATAGGTTGTAGAGCTGAGTTTGAAGGAATCCATATCCTCCCTTTAAACAGTAACAATCCATCTCTAATCCGGAAATTGGGATATTGTCCGAGGTCTTGAGTGACAGAGGCAATCGGGGAAATTCTGCCTGGCTGATTGTTGTAAGCTTTCCTGATGGCTTCCCATATGACAGGTTGTGGATGTGATTCAAAGAACAGGGCATGACAGGATACTCTGGTCACTCAAGATATAGCATCGGCCGGCCCATTAAGAATGCCGGGTTTGTGCTCAATATCAAAGTCATAGCCCACCAATTTGCAGAGCCATCATTACTGTTATGGCATTTGAATTGTTTGATACATCAATGCGTGGAGGCTCTGATGGTCCGTTTGTATCTTAAATCGGTGTCCCAAAAAATACTGTCGCCATTTCTTCACAACTTCGGTGATGGTGAACATCTCCCACGCATAGGTAGACGCAACCGGTATTGAAAATTCCAGCAGTTGCAGTACTGGCGTCACTGAGAAAGCTTATGGAAAGCTTAGGTTTCCGTCTCCGACCACAAAAATGCATCTTTCCTCAGTAATGCTGCTAATTTGGAATATTGGGCGACGAATCACTTGTAATAACCGCAGAGTCCCTAGAAACTTCTTAGAGCTTTGATGGTCCTGGGAATTGGCCATTTTTTAATTGCTTGGGTATTGTCGGGGTCGACGGTCACCCCTTCGCCGGAGACGATATGACCCAAATATACAATTGTCGTGCAGCCAAATTCGCACTTGGAGAGTTTCGCACATAGGCGATGAAGTCGAAGTCGGTGGAAGACCAAGCGAAGGTGAAGCAAGTAGACGAGGATGTCATCAAAAAATATAAGGACAAATTTTCGAAGAACTTGCCTGAACATCGAGTTCATTAGTGATTGGAAAATCGACGGAGAATTGGTTAATTTGTACGGCATGACTAGGAACTCAAAATGGCAGTCGTGCGATCAGAATGTTGTCTTCTCCACATCGTCCAGGTGTATTCTGATTTGGTGTTACTTGGCACGAAGGTCTAATTTGGAGAAAATCTTGGCGCCGTTCACCTCATCTAGTAGTTCCTCCACTGTAAGAATGGGAAATCGGTCCTTCACCGTCACTGCATTCAACGCCCTGTAATGGACGCTGAAACATTAGGTTCCGTCCTTCTTCACAAGGAGCACTGGTGACGAGAAAAGGGCTGGTGCTCGGCCTGATGATACCATCCGTCAGCATCTCTCCTACCAGTTTCTCAATCTCAGACTTCTGGAAGGGCGGGAATCGATACAACTTGACGTTTACGGGGTTAGTTCCGGGAAGCAGTGGAATACGGTGATCATGAGAGGCCATTGAGGAGACGACTGGGGCATCGGATCCAAACTTTGGATGTGGGTCCCTGTGAGTTAATTCAACTATAAGTTGAAAGAATTGAGCTGGGTCCATACCTGATTGACTGAGTGAAGCTGGTCTCACTGCATTGTATTAAAATTGACCAGCCCCTGAAGGTAAACTCGCTGGCCCATGTGACCGAATTCCATGTAAAGCTCGTTGTAATCAAATACAATATGTCCGAATTAGCGCAGCCATTGCAACCCGAGTACAATATTCGCCCCATAAATCGGCTATAAAATCAAGTCTACAGTAAAAGTGGTCTTGCTCAACCGCACAGGCTCTCGTACTTGATACGGCCTCACCATTTCCCATTGTAACCCGTAAATCGGGTAAAGGTTGAATGACCAATCCAAGATGATTAGCCAATTGCTTCTGCACAAAATTATTTGTTAATCCGCCATCTACGAGGACGATGACGTCTTTTCCATGGACGGAGCCCGCAATCTTCAAGGTCGAGGGAACAACTTGCCCCGTGAGGGCGTGGAATGAAATACAGGGCACATCTAATAGCCCTTGTGTTTCTAGTGCATCCACCGCCGACGTCGGTTGTAATTCCGTCGGTGGGTCCTCCGAGGATGACGAATCCTCCTGCTCGACCATTAAACATAGAAACTGCGCCTGTTTACAGCGGTGGCCCGGAGTAAACTTTGTGTCACAATTGAAACAAAGCCCCTTTTCACGACGGGCCGCCATCTCCATGTGTGTGAGACACTTGATGGGTAATAGTTCGAGGCGAGGAGCCTGGACATTGGTTGCCGGTGTCTCAGTTTGATGTGTGATTGCTGGCGTCTGTGTACGATGAAACGGAGGCCAACTCACTCCGGATCTGCTCGCCTGGAGCT
Organism: Dioscorea cayenensis subsp. rotundata; assembly: GCF_009730915.1. Taxonomy (NCBI): domain Eukaryota; kingdom Viridiplantae; phylum Streptophyta; class Magnoliopsida; order Dioscoreales; family Dioscoreaceae; genus Dioscorea; species Dioscorea cayenensis. The sequence goes on along the minus strand of NC_052480.1, from coordinate 373,573 downwards.
TATCTTCCACCAATTTGCCATGCCTACAGCGTCATGAAGGTTGCTAAGTTTCAGCAAGTAGATTTCTCGTTGGGTCTCATCTCGGAGACCCGATATAAAACAATTTAAGAGGCTTTGTTGACTCATTTCGGTGATTTTTGTAGAAAGACACTCAAAGTCCTGCAAATACCCAGTGGGGGTGGAGGATTGTTTGAGCTTGAAAAGGTTGATTCTTGATTAACAAAGGAGGATGGACCAAAACGAAGCTCAATTTTGCGAACAAAATCATTCCAATCTGTGAGTTGATTTGTGGAATTGAGCCATTGAAACCACTGAAGAGCTGGTCCTGCCATATAGAACGCCGCGATCGCGAGGTGCTGATCATTGGGGATTTGGTGGAAAGTAAAGAAATGGTTAATTTGGAATAACCTCCCAAGAACGTTCTCACCGGAGAAGAACGAAACCTCAATTGCTGGTGACCTTGTTGTCGGCATGCCTGTTGGCAACCGCACTAATGCTTGAATGAGTGGTGAGAATGGTTGAAGAGTATTACCTATATTGTGAATTGGTAGTGGAAGGAGGGGTGGTTGTGCAGTAGGTGAGGTTGCTTACCTGTCGATCGATTGTAGCTTAAGGATCATCTCCGCCATGACCTTTTGCTGAGCAATCAGTGAGTTATGGAGGATGTCGACGGATTCCTCATGGTTCTTTTTCCTGGTCACAAACGACTTTGAGTGTTGCTGGACTGTCGAACAGAGGGACTCAAGCTGGGGAAAAACAGAATCGAAACTGGAGAGATGCTCCGCCATCGATGCAAGTTGTTCTTCCATAGCCCTCGTCCTGGTCTTCATGCCATCCGTTATAGTTCGCTCTCAACGAAAACACTAAATTGATGCAGGATTTGGTTGTGAATCGAGAGACTTTCAGAGAGGAAGGGCGTAGAGGCTCAGGAGAAGGAGAAAAAGGAGAAGAAGAAGAAGGAGAAGAGAAGAAGATAGAGAATTTCCAGGCCAATGATGCCCTTCCTTTCTTTTTCCATTCAATTATATAGCAAATCCCTGAGAATCATTAAATTTTGTAATAGATTGTGCACCATGGTATTTCATCAAATACCTCCTATGCGAGGACACTGCCCCCTATTGTAACGACCTTGTAATGACTACAATTACTAGAATTTATAATTCATATTCTATTAATTGAGATTGGTATTAATTGCTCCCATAACAAAGTCATTAAACTTGGTGTTGTGTCTCCCTTAATTCCTCCTTGAACTTTTCCTCGACATCGTCACAACCTGATTGTTCCTTCTGGAGCACTCTAAATCAGAATGAGACAGAGTAATCAAGGTAGTAGGTTGTTCACACGATGAACTGACTCTAATGGCATTGTTAGGATCTTTTGATGTAATGCTTTGTGGTTTCAGGTTTGCCAATGTAGCAGTTTATTTATATTGAGAGCCTTTGATTAAAAGACTTGAGCTTATATCATCATGTAATGCAAACTAATTGCATATCTTGGTTTCAAGAGATACTGATGATTTCCATGAGGCATTGAGATTAAGAGAATACCATCATTAAGTTATGTTATGTGAATTTTTGTTGACCTCTTTTGTATCTAACTTTAAATTGACTTTCACACGGAACATGTCTATGTTTTATCTCATAGTAATCTTTTAAGGGAATTATCTATATATATATATATATATATAGTAACAATTAACAAAGGGAAGACTTGGTGCTTTCACTTTTTGGTTTTTTCCACTCGTTATTGGTGTGGTTAAACCACCATTAATATCGATCAATGTGATCATTGGAAAAGCATATTTGACTAAATTGGCACCTTTTTGGAATTGTCTACAATTAACTATCCTTGCTCACAAACCACCAACCTTTTCATTAGCGCAGTTGGATGGTACCAAATAAGACTGCTAACTGTACTAATTTTGAAGAATTTTGCACTACCATGTTCATAGTAAAGGTTAAAATTTTAATTTTAAACACACCTAGACCCTCTAGATTTTTCTTTTCCACTTATCTGGCAATACCCTTTTTCTCACTACACAGAGAACCTTTTCAAACTTTGCCCAAATTGTAGTGACAGATCACTGAGCAAAACTTAGTAACCCTTATACACGCATAGGAATTTAGAAAAGCATCAACAAAGATTATTTTTCTATCAAAATAGACAAGGTAATGTTGTATTTGCTCTATGATAATTTAATACTCTTAGGCTTGCTGATTGTGGACCTAAAATCATCACAATGAAGCAGGGCAGATTCACTGAACATAAGCTCATCCAAGTGCTACCATTTCTTCTCCAGTCCAGATTTATGGGTTAACCAATTGGGCTGCAGTTTGCCTGGTGTGATACCTCTCTAGCGCTAGTCTACAAACTGCCAATCATGGTCTTGGAACTTTGTCTAATTTAACAGAGAACATTCATCTTTCATATATCATGTGGTATTAATTATAACCTTTTGATAGTTCTGTTTTCCTCATAATGCTGTTTCTGTGTAAACTAAAGAAGTATTTGAAGAGCCATAGTTTTTGTAACCTTAGTTGTCAATTTTTATTCAACGTTTCATGAACCGGTGGGATTATTTGTGGTTTTTTTTTTCTTCAAAAGAAGACTTCACTGATGTCTTTTTTGTTCTTATTTTTCGCTTTATTATAAGGTTGAAATGGGTTTCAATTCTGACTTGGTTAGGATCACTAATGTCTATTTACTGTTTCCCAATGCAGTAGTACACATTCATGGCTAATCTGCTTGAACTAGAGAATGCGTAAAGTTGCAGAATTTGGTCTATAGGATAAGGTTTTGCACACTCTAGCAAGTGTTGCGGCCATATCAAGTTTGTATCAATTTCATCTGTGTTGCAGTGACCTTTGCGTTTGGCTTGTCACAGTAGATGAAACATCTCATTCTGCTTTCATAGTTCCCAATCACTTGTGTCAGTATTCAAAAATCTTTATCGTACAGGCCCATCTGACTAATGTGATGGTATCATGTGGCCTTTCCCAATGTTAATTCATGGAAACCCAGTGCCTATATGAAATCCAGACTGATGAATACATTGCCTTCATATAATTGTGCTCAAGCTGTTTTAGTGTTCCCCGTTTATATATATATACATATATAAATGTGTGTGTGTGTGTGTGTGTTGTTGTTGTTGAATTGGTAATTTCCTTAGCTTGCTTGAAGGCTTTGCATTTGGATTTCAAGTCCCTTTTTGACATTTTTTTTAATATGGATTTACTTATCATATAGGGATCAGAATTAAAGATTACCTAATCCTTGGGCAAGATAATTGTCAGGCTTCTCCTGTATAAAATATGCTGATCTTACAACAGTTTGCTGTACTTCTGCATAATTCATTGTAGATAGAGGACCTGGTGTAGCTTTAAAGATATAAAGATTATCCTGGATATCTTGCACATAGTTTTATATTTCTCTTAATAATAAGATTTTGCTGGTGAAGTTGCATTTAAAAAGGGAGCTATATTGGTAGGGAGACAATGTTATCCAAATGTTTAATGGATATAACATCAGACCATGTAGCATGTGCTGCCTAATCATCTGATTAGTGCATTCAAATAATGCTATATAATTTTTTTGTTAGTTTAGAGCATGTGCTTTATTAAGTCATGTCTCTTGAATTCACAAAGATCATGCACATTTGTGCTATTCTATTTGTTTTAGATCAAAGACTGATTGCTGGTTTGCTGTTGAGGGGCAACATCATTATTTCTTTCTTGTGAATCATTTTAGGCTGCATCTTATGTTTTTTATACTCGAGTCTTTTATTCTTATAATTAAAGATGGAAAGTCCATCATCTCTGACGTGGGTGTTCTGGAGCATTTATCCTCATCTACTTCATGTTATTTTGTTTTTATTTAAGTCTGCTGTTCATCTTTCCACGGAGGGCATATTTTAACTCAGGAATAGTCCAAATCCTTTGTCTCCTTGCTTTTTTTTTTTTTTTCTCTTGTCATATATGCTTTCCTGATTTTAAAAGAAATTGATGAACCACTTTACGTAATTTCTCAATTTTATTATCATTTAGGAATTATCTCATTCTATATTCAGAATATGTTATGTATCTCATAAACAATTTTCCTGCTTTTCAGTTTTCTTTTCTGAATGATGACTTATATCATTTGGAGTTTCTTGATAATTTGTCAATAATTTCTGTCTTACAACCATGTTGTGAACATCAAAGTTGTGTGGGTTCTGTAATCTATTATTTCCATGTTTTGTTTAAGAATTACATGAGCTTATATATCAAAGTTTTACTCTACAAGTGCATTAACAATATAAAGGATGCTGCCCATTGTTTAGCCTTTGGCTATTGATCCAAGTTGACTTCTATAATGACAATCAACTTTCAAGATTCATCTTAATCATATATTTTGTGTATGATTGCCATCCACCACTTAAAGCGGTTAGGTATGTGTAAGTGTCATGGTGTTTCCTTTTTGCTATTTTTTTATTTTTTTCTTCAGTTTGTCTTAGTGCAATTTGATTGTTTGACAAACAACATCTAAATTCAATGATTGTGGTTTAATAAAATTGTTGTTTCTTGATAGTTAGACTGTACTGGCTCTTCATGCTCCAGAATCATTTTTGTTTCTTTCTTGGAAAATAATTGATAAATCTTCAATGAATTAAAGATTACTTGAGGACTAATTAACATGACAATTTTCATGTATTCTGTCAGTAATTGATGTTCTAGTCACTAACAAAATGATCTCTGTTGTTTTCTCTGTTCTTTTATTGAGATTCCAATGCATTCAAGCACATGCAAGCACCACTATCCAGTCATGCTTATGTGGCAACAGATAGACTTTGTTTTGCTTGTTTGCCTTTTATGCAGTTATAACATTACAGAATCATTTATCAAGTCATTGAAGCCTTTCTCACGATTCTTTTTTTAGGTGTTGTTTGGCTCAGCTTATGGCTGAACCAAAAACACTTAGCTTATAAGTTAAGTGTTTTTGAGGTTTATATTTGCGTTTGGATGGATTTTTTTGGATAAGCTCAAGCGGTGAAATAAGCCCAAATACAACTTATTTTATAAGCTGCAAAAGAACAACTTATGAAAATAAGCAGTTTTTGATAAGCTAATTGGTTAAGTGCAATTATTAAAATGCCCTCAGCCAATCCAAAAAAATTACATGCTTTTATATTTCCCCAAATTCTCTCATCAATGTAATAAGAAGAAAAACAACAAAAAGACCAATAATAATAATAATAATAATAATGATAATAATACATTTAATTGTAATATTAACAATAGTGACAAATATTATTTATTTGTTAAGTCAGATATGTGAGTAATATATAATTATTGAGTTATTATCATAATTTAGTAAATGGGTATTTTAGTAATTTATCGCTATAAAAGTACTTTTGAAATCAACATCTAAACAATTTCACAACTGCAAAAGTGTTTCTGAATCTAATACATCTAAACAAAAAAATATACATAGGCACTTAACTTACTCTAAAAGTATTTTTTCCAAAAGTGCTTCTACAAAACTTTTAAAAAGTACTCTTTTTTTTTTTTTTAAGCCAATCCAAACAAGCACTTAGTGCAGTTGATGTTTGGTTAGTTGCAATTACACTAAAATATATTTTATGGTCTTGTTTAATTTGTAGTTATGAGATTAACTCAAGTTTAAATCATGGCGGACTTGTTGTTGTGGGACATTGATAATGGAATTTATTGGAGTTAATGGTGTATATTTGGACGTGATATGAGATATCGAATCCATTTATAATTTTCACATAAATGATATATAGATGATTAGAGTGGCCCAGCGCACCTCAATAGCATCATGCTTAACATGCTCATAATGCTGGATTTCCATTGGACCAAAATTGTTCAATGTACACATTCAACGTAAAAAAGCTTCCTAGCTTTAGATACTACTGTGTGGAATCACTATAGACTATTAGAGGACTCTTTATCATTGTGTGGAATTACTAGTCTAGACTACTAGATTAGGACTCTTTATCATCTGACCGCAAACTAAAAGTTTGACAAGGTTGTTTGGTGTGTGTCCACTGTTATGGCTTGAGTCTTGCTTATCTGTAAATGAAAAATGACTATTCAGTTCTCCGTAGAAGTGTTTGTCTAGAAATGATGTGGCAATAACAAGAAAATGAAAACATTGCAATATTAAATGTCAAATGTGGGCACAAGCATACCATCTTTTTGAAGCTTCCACACAAAACTTTCAACAATTGAAATGCGGAAAACTAGTCTCAAGTGACAAGGATCTTATCCTCTCCTTAACAATTCACTTGTGTTTTTTATTGTTTTATCCATCAGAAGGGCTGCTATATATCTTGTTATTTTTGCAGTGTTATAGATTATTTTTGTTTGAATGCAACAAAAGAAGATGTTTAACTAAGAATATTATTGACATTAATTACATCTTGATTAGCACAAGATAGATTTATATGATTTTTTTTTTTCTTTTACTATTTTAACAATGGCTGTTTTTTCCTCATCAATACAAGATGCTTATGTCTATCAAATATTGAGAAATATTATCTTTGTATCTAAAAATTAAATGTATATATTTATATCAGTAGCGGAAAGGCAAAGGCAACACTGTTAGTGTTAGCTACATTGCTACCTTACTGCGATTGGATTGGTGGGTAATGATTGATTTGGGATTTCACACACGAGCCAATGCCGACAAGCGATAGTGACCGATGCTAGAGTGCAAACATGAGTGGGCCCCTGACAATTTGGGCAAATGGGCCTGCGCTTTGTTGGGTTTCACAAAGTCCCATGTGACTTTGAGCCCACTGTTTTCATGTTGTGTTTCGACACGTGTCCGATCGTGTTTGTTGATTTGGTTGGATGGCTGCGCGGTTCTTGTCGGCCAAACCACACGTAGGCACCGCTGTGTACGAGCTCAACCTCCACCCATGTTCTCTGTCTGGCAAAAAGTGAAATTAAAAAGGATCCGATTTGCATTGCGAGCCTAAGAAGTGGCGCCCCACTTACCAATTTTAAATAACCTCCCAGTTATTATTATTATTATTATTATTATTATTATTATTATTATTAATTTAAGTGGCTCCCCACTGCCCCAAGGCCCCCAAATCTCTCTATCTCTCTATCGACTCTCTATCTCTCTATCTCATTCATTTATCCATTATTTATGATGTCATTTCAAACGTCACCTTGCAATTTTCTTACCTTTTTTTAATATTAAAAATAAAAATAGTACTATATAAGCTGTATTTTTCTGATTGTGTCACTTCACCTTGGATTGATGATATTTTTCCTTATTATTTCTAGTGTCATTAGATAATCAATTTTTCACCTAATTATTTTCAACGTGTCACCTCTCAACGCTATGTCTTTTTAAAACACTTATAAGTATATCACATGCCAAGTATATGCACATATGTGAAAAGTTTGTGTAAGCTTCACATTATTTGTGTTTTAATTTTGCCCATGAATTAAAATTTAAGTTCGTTTTAAACACTTTATACAAGGGATTGTTAGTAAACCAAAAAGTTAATTAATATGTTATCATTATTTTTTATTTCAATAGCTCTATTAAATTTTGTAAAATATATTATTTTATATGTGTGGGTCATGCTAGTAGATATTATCTGCTTGATTAACACACATTGATAATGAAGTATTGTATTTATTCTATATTTAGAGTTATTTGGATTGTTAACTTTTGTTTATATTTATCTTGTGATCAAATTAATTCAATAAAAATAGTTTTTTTTAATCTAAAATTAAAATTATTTTATTTTATAAAACAGTATTTTGCGTGGATGCAAACCACGAAAGATGTATATTTCCACTCAAGTAAATCTGATCTGATATTTTATATGGGAGATTTTAATTTTTTAAAGGTGGAAATAAAATAGAAATAAAATGAGGAAAATAAGGTATAATGACTAAGACAAAATAAAATGACAATTGTGTCCACGTCAGTAGTGGACCTACAATCACATGTAAATTGGGCCTATTGATGTGATTCAAGATAACCATTGCTATTGGTACACAACTTAATGCCTTGAGTCATGACGAAAATAATATTTAGAAATAATAATCTTGTATTTTTCATTTAAACTCATCTTAAATCTATTAACTATTGTTCTCTAATATTAAAAAAAAGAAAAGAAAGAAGAACATTTTAATCCACTTGAAAATGTCACTTATGTTATCTGAAATTTGATTAGCCAAAGAAACAATTTAAAAGATGCCATCTTTCTTATGAAACTCATTAGGATATCGTGCTCGCTAACTTGTGTGTCATATTTTTTTTTTTAATAAATCTGTAATTTATCTATATTATTAAAAATAAATAAATAGGATGGCGTGTGTTACATCATTGTCATGTTACTTTTTTTTTAGCCTCCATTGATATCTTGTTCAGACAACAAGGTCACACATATATGTTTATTTTGAATCATCAATATATAACAATACTTTAAACAATGTCTTAAGTTTCTTGATTAAGGATATATTTATATTATACAATGAACTAATTACAACACCTAATTTTTTCAATTTATTATTACATAATTAACAATATTTAGTGAAATTCAACTTTAAATTTTTTTGTTTGTAACTATGTTTGATTGTTGCAATTTCTTTCCCAAGAATAATAATTAAACTTTGGACTTATTAAATAACGATATATAAATAAATTCATATGCACATTCAATTATAAAAATCTTTGATGAGATTTAAACTTGAAACTTTTGTTTAATATGATAAATTTTAAAAATAATTCAAATCAGTAATTCTATGTCCTATAGAATCCATAGATGAGAGTAATCAATAGTTAGTGTTTGTATTTATTTTTGGACATCAACTTAAGACAAGATTAGGTTTGGGGAAAATTCCACAACTAAACAACCAGACAAAGTTGTGTAGAAAACTATTTAATGTCACATCCCATTTAACTTTTAGCAAAGGTGGCATAAAAACAGGGTGGTCAAAACACTAGGGAGGAAATGTGAGGCTTTGCCATTCTTTCTTTCTTTCGGAGTGCTATGAACCATTGATATGTTTTAAGGTCAAATGGACATCTTATTCACATGTTCATATATTTATTTTGAGTACTTGAGGACATCTAGAAGATAATAATATGGCAAGTAAATAAACATACACACACGCACGCACAAAGGTTAAAAGTTTAATTAACTTGATTATGATTGGGTTGAGCATTGGTTGTGGTTTAATAATTGTATATATATATAAATACATGGGTTTCATTTCAAGCATGTTCTCTAGTTGGTGCTTGATACCCAACTTAATTTGATGTTTACTGGTCCCTGAATATGATTCCTTTAGTAATGTCTCTTCATGTATAGAGTCTTTGTTATTATCCTTCATTTTTTTTTTCACTTTTAAAGAAAAAATAAATAAATTATGGATGAGCTATATTTTATTTAATTGATAAAAAAATAAAACAATAAATCCATCTGTAAAAAAATTGTTTACAAAAATTGATATAAATAAAAGCTATTTTTTTTTTCAGTAAAACACATGCAAGTATGGTTTTGAATTAGAAAACAAGAGGAATAAATTCAGTACCATTTTCATTGGTTAATTTTAAAACTCTCACATTTTATAAAATATCGCATTATAGTTTTATGTTTGACGGGTTTCGTTTAAAGAAAAAAATAATTTAGAAAATTTTATTCGTTTGCAGCACATGCAGGCCAAACACATCCCACGAGCACTAGTTCTCATTGTCTCCCACCAAACTTTTATTTTTTGTATTTTTTTTTATAATATTTTTCTTTCTAAATTGATTTGATACGTATATATGTTCATTAAATAATGAAAATTCTATTTTTTGAAAAAAACAAAATGATTTGAATGACATAACCAGTCAACAAATATGTTTGATTTCTACAAACAAAAATTTAAACACATTATACATATGAATATATGTATTTAAAAAATATCACCATCAGCCACATAAGTGTGACCAATATTAGAGTTCTTTAGTGAAAATTTCCACTTTTCATACTTGTTTTAAAAATCTAATAGTTTTGATTCATTGAATATATATAAATGGTTGAATGAATTATATTAGATTAGGTGAAAATGTATGTTGAGCGTGCACATGCACATGCTTCTTAGTTCTTACCTTATCCAATCTTTTTAACTTTTTTTTTGTTTTCATGTAATTATTTTAATGCTTTGAGTTCACAGATTCCTTGTCGACAGCCAACAAGAGTGAGAATAAAAAAAGAAAACAAACAAATAGAAGGGAAAAAAAATAAACAAATTGACATCTCTTTGTTTTTTTGTTTTTTTGTCCTTTAATTTGATAGTCTCTGCATCTTTAATGTGTTCTTTCCCATTTATATGTCTCACTTTTTCTAAAATAAATAAACAAACAATCCTTGTCTTCAGTTTTGTATTTCCAAAGCACAACTTTTATCATTGGAAATGTGTATAAATTAAGTTTAACTACTCACATGAAAGAGCAAATGTCTTTTGAACTCTCCAAACTCCAAAGAATAGACCATGTTTGTGCTAGTTAATGATTTAAGTAATGAGATTATATATATGTAACAAATTAAACTAGAACTAGTTGCATGATTTGCGTTGAATATACCATGCATTATATAGTATATAACCTCTGGTTTAATGGAGAGCAATAGGCCACATCTCACCGCCAAATAAATAAATAAATAAATAAATAAAATGTTCAAACACATGTTCTACATATCTCATTGCTTGCTACCATTAAAGTTTAATAACAAGTACAGTAATTAAGAATTAAAAATAAGGGAATAAAATTATCGAAACAAGGTCACATGGATCATTATTGCACTGATTTGCACCATAATTCCTAATGGAATGCGCTTAATTAATTAATTCCAAAACAACATCCTTCGCTCCTTTCTCTTTCTTTGCACATCATAATCACGGCAAATTAATTAATTAATTATTTCAGTCCAAAGTCATAGAATTTTTTTTCTTTGAATAAATCAATGAATTTTTTGTACATAACAAAGTACTTTTTAAATTGAGTTGTTTATACTTTTTTTTCAATGGTCAGAATTTTACTAATCTTTTAAAGCATGGTATATTTCAAATTCAATGTATCCACTCTGACTACTTCTTTTACATATTATTATTATTATTATTATTTTAACTTCTGTACATTTTATTCGTTGCAAATATTAATAATGAGAGTTTTTATAAATCTGTAATTTTTTTTTTAATAATAAACGACAAGCGCTCTTTTTATATAAATATAACAATACCAAACATATTAATAGAAGTGGTTTATCCACCTTTTCAAAAAGTACCAAACAAACCCGGCTGTAAATTATTGATATAGCACATTTTAATTAAAATACAAATAAATTCATAACATGGCATCCAAAACAAGAAACAAAACAATAAAGTGGACTATGAGTCTATGATCAAATGGCAACTTAGGCCAAAGTATGTAATTTTTTTTTCACTTTATTGTAAAAAAATAAATAAATCACATGCGTTAAATATAAGATTTTTTGGGCTCCCACCATAAGCATAGTGAATGCATTTAAAAAAAAAAACCGAAGGTAGAGAGGTAGGAAGTCAACCATTACCAAAGAAAGTTGAACCCATTAAACACATTATGAAATCAAGTGCGTGGGAGAAGTAAATTATATATTTCTAAAATAGTTGCTTATCTTTTTTTTTAATTTTTTAGTTTTTTTTTTCTGTCAAAAGTGATAAGATTTGTAAAAAAGACAAGCATGTAAAAAATTTATTAGCTACAGTAGTTTAGTATATCTTTTGGGATAAATTCCCCTATCATAATATAATCACATAGAGGAAAAAACACTGTTTCTCCCAAATAAGACACATATTATGACCAATTAACAAAATTGATCAATAGTCCTTGACCCTATTGTATAATTTGTAAACAGTATTGATGAACATCATTGCGAGAGCAAAGTTTCAACCACACCCTCCTTATGTGTTTTATGGTGAGTTATTATTGGACTACTGGTAACTTCTTGTTACTTATCTCTTTTTGTTGAGTAGAAGTGGTTATTAGCCTCTTTTATCAAGTGAAAAGAGCCAATACCAGTATGATTTAGTGGCAAAAACACTTTGACTGTGTATGGATAGGTGCGGGTTCAAAACCCCCTACAATACTGTAAAGTATTGTCCATCTTTTTACATTGGGTCCCAAAGTGGGTCTCATGTGAAAGAAATCTTATTCACACACCTCCACGTTTGCATAATATAAGGATTTACCTTAATGGGGTTAATAGTCTCTAATATATCATCTTGGATACATAGGATAGGTCCTCATTTCCCTTGTGTTAATCTGTCTCACATGGTAAATCTTTAGAGCCTGTTAAGTTATCATAATTAGTACATTTACATTTTTTTTTTTTTTTGAAACCTCTTGAATGGGAGTGCTCCTCCTGTTGCTATTTGTCCAAAAATAAATAAATAAAATAAATATTCTCTTTACAAAACCGTCTTTGAAATTGTTTTTTAATAATTATGGATAGACCTAAACCTTATAACTTTTTAGGAGAGAGGGATGAAATACTAACTATTATAATATAGGGATAGTTATGTTAGAAACATTTGATCAATGAAGATAATTATAAATTAAAAAACGAGTAATAATGTCATTAACGTCTATGTAGAAAATTGAGGGTTTAGATTTTTTAAAAAAATATGGTTAAAGAATTAAATGGTGTATGTGGAATGCTTCCACGGTATTGTAAAAAAAAAAACACTTTACTCACTGATTTATTTAAAAATAAAAATAAAAATATGTAAATGATGAACAGAACACATACCATGTTCAAATGTTTACTTTTGAATGACTGCTAATTATTTTCCCTGTTTACTATTTACTTTTCGCTTTAATGATTATTCTCGTTCGCTTATTACGTTGAGAGTCGTTGCAACAGCAGCCGTATTTCACTTGAATTTTTTTTGTTAATTGAAAATGAGAAATCCTCATATGCATGTTTAACTCGATCAAAGCTTATTAAAAAGAAAAAAAAAGTATGGAGAGATTCACACGAATTTAAGAGTAAAAAATAAAGGAGAAAACCATAAGCGAGTAAATATTAATCAATCTCTTGTGGACGAAGCAAGCGTTGTTAACCGAAGAAGTAAAAGAACACGTGACAGTGAGTAGAAACAGAGAAGTTACTATACAGAGTGCAAAGAGATGGGGAGGAGAGATATAGTTGGTACTTGATCATGACGTTGGGGTTGAAATCGTCTGGCGCACACACACAAACACAGATATATATATATATATATATAATAAGAAAAGTCATTTAACGCACGAGTTATACGTGCTACTCTTCTCCTTTTCGCATCATGTGTGGCTGACAATGGTGGCAAACAAAGCATAGCTGGTGACACTCTATAAAACAACTAGCAAAACCCAGCAAGGTCCCAACCCCCCTCCCTCCCAGTCCTTATCCATCATCTCCCTCCCTCTTATTACTTTGTGTTTGCATATATATATATATATATATATAAAGGAAGCGGTGCTAGATAGATTATATATAGTCAGTCGACTCCCAAGGGTGGGTGGTGTGTTTGTTGGTTATTCATGGATTCAATGGAAAGCATGGTCTCAAGTCTTCAGACATACATGTCCTTGGCCTTCTTCTTATTCACTGGTGTTTTTCTCATATTTGCTCTAGCGCTGAAGATCTTGAGGTCGAGCCCATGGTGCAGCTGCGACGTGTGCCGAGCCTACGCGTCGTCGTCGTGGACGGCGGAGTTTGACAATCTCTGTGACTGGTACACGCACTTGCTGCGGCTCTCTCCGACACGCACCATTCACATCCATATCCTCGGAAACACCATCACGGCCAACCCAGACAACGTTGAGTACATGCTCAAGACTCGGTTTGATAACTTCCCCAAAGGCAAGCACTTCTCCACCATCCTCGGTGATCTCCTTGGCCATGGTATCTTTAATGTTGACGGTGATTCATGGCGGTTTCAGAGAAAGATGGCTAGTCTTGAGCTGGGTAGCAACTCCGTCCGATCTTACGCTGCTCGGATTGTGTCCGATGAGGTGCACGACAGGCTTCTTCCTTTTCTTTCCTCCGTCGCCGGCACCGGAGGAGTCATTGACCTTCAAGACGTTTTCCGCCGGTTCGCCTTCGATAGCATAAGCAAGATCTCATTCGGACTCGACCGGGGATGTCTCGAGCTGCCGGTTCCGATGTCGGAGTTCGCTGCGGCATTTGACCTTGCCACGAGACTCTCCGCACAGCGGGCGACAGCAACGTGGACGGCAACGTGGAAAATCAAACGGTTGTTCAACTGGGGATCTGAGAAGGAGCTCCAGCGTGCTATCCGACTTGTTAACGTCTTAGCGGAAGAGGTGATAAGACAGAGGAGAAAACTCGGGTTCACAGAGAACCATGATCTACTATCCAGATTCATGGGCTCGGTCAACGAGGCCAAATACCTCCGTGACATAGTCATCAGCTTCTTACTCGCCGGGCGCGACACGGTCGCATCAGTTTTGACCAGCTTCTTCTTGGAACTATCAAAGAACACGCGCGTTCAGCGCGCGATACAGGACGAGATCAACCGTGTTTTGAGGAACTCGAGCTCGAGCTGCGAGTTCGACCAGGTGGTGAACTACGAGCAAATCAAGGAGATGCACTACGTGCACGCGGCGCTTTACGAGACCTTAAGGCTTTACCCACCCGTGCAGCTCGATTCCAAGTTCTGCTTGGAGGACGATGTGCTCCCAGATGGCACGTTCGTCAGCAAGAACACGAGGGTCACGTACCACCCCTACGCGATGGGCCGGATGGAAGACGCGTGGGGTCCCGATTGTGAGGTGTTCCGTCCCGAGCGTTGGCTTTGTGACGGTGTTTTCAATCCCGAGAACCCGTTCAAGTTCCCTGTTTTCCAGGCCGGGCTTCGAGTGTGCCTAGGCAAAGAGATGGCTATCATGCAGATGAAGACAGTGATCGTGTCCATTGTTCGAGCATTTGACATCAATGCCATTAATGAAACCAGCAGCAGCCGACCCCCCAAGTTCGCACCAGGCCTTACAGCATCCTTTGCCTCCGGTCTTATGGCCCGCGTGAGCCGTAGAACCTCCAACGATGGCACTTGCTCATGCTAGCTATTCCAATGTAGAGGATGTTTGATAAAATTCACACCATCATCATCATCATCATCATCATCATCATCATCCTCCTCCTCCTAAACGGATGTAACATATATTCTTGTGATTGGGATAGGATACATGGCTGATTGTACATATATATATATTTATATATTTATATATTTCACTATTGGAAGCTTGATCGAAAATCAAGAAATTATTAATTATGCGTTGATTGGCTACATCTCTGGTGTGCTTGATCTGTTTTTGTTCTTCTTCCTCTCCACCAATCTTTTGTAGGAGAAGGTACACCTGGGAAGATACCTTGGACTGAAATTAAGACTTGCAGTTAAGCATCGGATTCTTTGAACTTGAGGTTCTTAAGAACTCTAGTCATTACCACACTTTTTTCTCAATATATGTATATATATATATATTCATGGTTCAGTGCCTCTCGACGTTCAGCATCACTCTGTTTGGCTTAATAATGAAGCTACGAGCTAGTTAATTATTATATGTGTATATATATATATATACATAATAGTGTATTAATTTGTCCTTGTTATTGCAACAGATATATATGCTTTGCTTTTTCAATGTCCATTATTGTTGTGTGTTCAGACTAAATTTTGAGAGTGATCTTTAGCTTGATTAATTACCCTCAACCATAATAATAAAAGATTAATAGTCACTGTGACATGAGTGGTGGGTGTGTCACTCAGCAAAGTGGATAAGCTGAAGAGGTCATGGAGCAACATGGATGGGGGAGAAGCTTTATTTTATCTTTATCCATCCATTCTTGTTTCACGTTCTGTTCTGACATCATTTCAATTCAGAAAACCGCATGCCATGTTTCATGGCCTCTTCCTCACTGATGACGTCCCCTTGTCAGATATATCTGATCAGGATGTTATTTTTAACGCATGTTTTATTAACACTAAACTAGTTTCATTATATTGTTAATTATAAACATCTTTCTCTCCTGCAACTTATTATATTTAAACTAGAATTGAACTTCATTGATCACCCTCCACACATTTAATCAAAAAATCATGCATGTTGATGATGCAGCACTGCATTGATTGCCTTCAAAGACTGATAGCGCAAGTAAAATAGACTCCTCAGTGAACTACCTACCCTTGAGACCTCCTCTTTAATATTTTGTCTAAAACTAGAAAGTAGAGATTCTTACTCTATTCCATGCAGGATCTCCATCCGGATACCTTCTTTATATCTTCTGATTACTGCAAGGTCTAGATTACTCATCAATATATCTATTCTTGCACACCTTAAACATTTTCCTACTTTTTCTTTTGTAGTTTTCTTTAATCTCAGATATCATTAGAATCATGTTAATTTCCATTACCAAACACATGAATTTCCATTTCATTGTGTTCAATTCTTTCTATTTTTATTGGAAGCAACCAAAAATTAATAGACATATCAGCTGGGGATAGTTATGTCTTAATTTGTCCTCTCACAACATAATTAACATGTTAATTATGATTCCTTAATGATAGGTAGAAGACAAGGTTGTTCATCGATGTACATGTCCTTTAATTCCAATTTAATTAATTTATCTTGTTTGTTATCAATTATGATATACTACAGCCAATTAGCCAAACCATCTATGGTTTTGTGTTATTGATTGATTTAAGACTTTGTATTCTTTTGAGAAGTGTTAAATATTTTCTCATTTAAGATAAAACAAAAGCATGCCTGTTTGCCCTTTCCGCCACGTGATTTTCTTATCAATTCTCAGAATAATCAAGTTTGAGACATAGCCATTAGATTCCTTGTAAAACCAGGCACGATGCAGTGCCTCAAATAATTAAAAATTTTATTTCTTTAAAATATAAGGACGATTTCATATTAGCCCACTTGATAGAATGATTGCCTTGATGACAAATGGAAGCCATTATAGTAAGTTAGCAATCAGATTAATGGCCTTAATTAAGTCAATATTCAAATAAGTTATATGTATTTTCTAATTGACGGTGAATAAAATATTGATCACCACCAATTTAATCAAACCAAGGAAAACATAAAAAAATAAAAATAAAAAAAAAACAAAAAACATGCTTCATATTTATAGTGATATTCCATCTATATAGATACAGACATTTTGGGGTGTCTCGTGTATTGCAATGAAAAACCTACATTGCAAAATTTTTTCCTACAAATGTTTTTACTATAATAATTATTTTTTAAAAATAAAATTGTAATGTTTGTTATTTCCAATCGAAAGTTATAATTAAAATATATGCAAAGTTAATTTAACTATTTAGTAAAGATATATTTTCCCAGTAAGATCATTTTAATTGTCAGATTTGGTTTTAATTTACGTTTTTAAATTGCATACCCTTTGTCTTGTTTAATTTTTTGTTATTTAATTTCATTGGTTCTTGATGCTCTATTGTAGCATGTTTTGTCATGTTATGTTGATCTTGTGATATTAACATAGTTTCTTCTCGAATAAATAATGAAGTTCTTAATAATCTAAATAAATCAATACAAACCTCCATAAAAAAACTAACTAAATGAATAAACTCGTTTCAAGCGTCCATAATCTAAGAAAGCATGCAAAAACAATAAAGAATTGTTATACCTTGAATAGTTTAATGTGTGTGCATAGAGCCATATCAATTGCAAAAGTAAAACAAAATATGAGACAAGGAGAAACAAGGATAAAAGCATGCAGTGAAAACAAAGAAAAACAATAATAGTAAGGAAAAAGATATAATTAAAAAATAAAGCATAAAAAATAACAAAATTAAAAATTAACACTAAGTGAGCAAATCTTGAAAAAATAGATAATATTAAAGTTTTACATTTGTAGAACTTTTACGATCTACTTTACTATCCGTTCAAATAATCTTGCAGTTATAAATAATTTGTTATAGTAAATAAAAATGTAATTACAAAAAAGTCACTTATTTTACATATAATATATAACATACATGTGAAAGTATTCTATAAATTTTTTATATTATTTTAAAAAAATAATTAAATTGATATATACCAAAAAGTCTCATTCATCTTCTATCTGTCATGTCAATTTTTTTCAATAAATTCATGATTTATTTTTAAAAATAAAAATAAAAAGAATCCAAATAGATCCAATGGAGAAGATAACGACCGCAAGATCAATTGCAATTGTTTGTGAACTTAACAATAAATATGTATATCACAATAAAAAAAATGATATTTTTCTTGTGCATATGTTTGGCTGTTTTGTATGATTAAATCCAACACAGCCCACAAATTTTGGAGGTTGTAATGAAAGGAAAGGGAAGTGAAATGAAATGGGTACCACATTCATGAGATTGTACATTGTACCGGGACAAGTCTAATCACATGATATGATGTGGTTTCAGTGGTCTTACGTGGAAAATCAAGGGCGGAGAAAAATGTATTTCATCCTTTGGCTTCAATCCCAAAATGGCTTCTAGTTCAGATTACAAGTCAGCGATGAAGGGGAGGGGCATTTATATATTTATGTGTTTATAAAAAAATAATTTTTTTTTAATAAAAGTCATAAAACCACTGTTTATCTATTTTTATTTTAAAAAATAAGAATTAATTTTTTGAAAATATATCATGGTGTATCTACTTTTTTATTTTTTTTTTAAATTATTTAAATTGCTTTTTACAAAGGGAACAAATAACAGTCATCTCATTAAAAAATATTAAAAAATAAATAAATACAGTAGTATATTAATTATGAGGGTCTAACAATTACCTAAAGGTATAATTATTTAAATTATGGAAATAAGTATGGATGTTTATTATTATTATTATTTTTAATATTATGTATATCAATCTAGAAATAAAACGAGAGTGAAAAACTGGTGTTTTGCTTTTTATGGATGTGGGTCCTTGTGGACCTGGTCATAATGATTTGGTTTGATGGAACGTTTTGTTTTAATATATCATAATATAATAGGAGCAGTTCAATACCGAATTTAATGTATTTTATAATTTATTTTATTAAATTTAGAAAGAATAATGATTTTATTTTATTTTTTAACTTTAATTATGTCACAAAGGAGTGATATTGACTAAAATAATAAGATGGGGACCACAATCAATGAGAGGTTAGGATGATGCTTTTCAGTGAAATGGTTTTGTGTGGCTTAAATTGTTTATTAATTGATATTAAAAGCGGCTTTAGCTGATTTGAGTTTCATGAAATATGCTCACAAAGGAAATAAGTTTTTATTTATTTATTTATGGGTTCGAAAAAAAAAAAAACTTTTAAGTTTTGTCTATTTTTTTCCCTACAAGATTTTTTTAAATAAAACATGTATACCAATGCTTCATAATTAAAATACACACATATTTATATGAAATACAAAAATAAAAAAAATATAGTCAAACAAATAGAATAACAAAAGTATAAATAAATTATAGACATGAATGCTTCATTATAATTATAACTTGTTTAAAAGTAAAATTTTTATTCAATAAAAAAATAATTTATTTATGGTCCAATTTAAATAATATCATAAACAATATTTGAACTCTAATGACATTAATTAACAATATTATTTAAATACTTTATATCTAGCCCTATTGTTTTGCCGTAATACTTTGACCCTAATTTTTTTTATTATTATTTTTAAATAAAATGAATAAATTACTGTTTATTTTAGCTATTACTGTTTTGTAACAATACCTTTCTGAGCCATAATTATGAAAAGACATTCGTCAAAAAAAAAAATATTATGGAAAGACATCACCTTATATCTAACCCTCTTGAATGCCAAAATGTGGATCCAAAGCCATGAAGAAGTTGCAACAGCTATTGTTCACATATATGTATTTCGATGCAGATGTGAGAGCTCTCTAGTCAATTCATGTTTGTTTCCCCGGCTGTTTTGAAAGATCACCACTATAATATTTTGTAGTTTGGTTTTAAAGAAAAACAAACTATGAAACAAATGTTTACATCTCTTTACTAAAGATTTAATTAAATAGTTATGTTTATAATCATGCATGATAAGGTATTCAAGGACGGGTATTTTTTATTTCTTTATTTATTTTTATTTTGCAAGTGGTTTAAAACCTTTTAGAGGATATTTCTAGAAATATGTTTTTTTTTTTTTGAATTTGTGGTTTATTTTTTTAAAATATATATTTTTTGAGTTAACGAATTGCAAACAACTTGTTTTTGGATCATTTAAATCAATTAAAGTAGTAAATAATAATGGACTTATATATTATTCTTGTTTGGTGTTTCCAAATCCATGGTTTTACTTATCTATAAAAATTTATATTAATTTAATAAGCATTATTTATTCATTTTAATTATTATAGAGATAAACTACAACCACCCGCACATATTGTTCATGACATTATTTAATGGAGAGGAAAGATTCATCTTCCAGGCTATTCATTTACGTTGATTGGGTTTCGCCAAGAGCCACTAAATAATCCTCTCTAAGAACAAAGCCTACAATTAACTTGAGTTTCATTAGTAAGTAGTCCATTAAAGTGGTGGAAGTTTTCAAATAACACTTCAATTAAAAATTTTTAATTTTATGTGTTAAGTTATAAATAGAAAATGTCAAATCAGTGATCATTTTTTTAATAAAAGTAAAAAAATTTAAAAAACTGATGAAAATGAAGTTTTGCTCATTATTTCATGTAAGGGTGAGATTACTTTATATTTTATTGAGCTTATAATTATTTTACATTATAATTTTTTTTTAAAAAATTATAAACCATAAAAGAGAAAAAAAATTATATATTTAAATAATAATAATAATATAATATTAAAAAAATAAAAACATAAAACATAAAAACATTAAAAAAATAATAAATAAATAAAAATGGGGTTTCACGTTGTTGAAGTGAGACCGAAATTTTAAGTGGCCACTTTCGCACTTCAACCTTCACTTCAATGAACCAAATAAATAAAAATGTCATATCCACTCTTACTTTCGTCACTTGAGTCCTCTTCCGACCAACTAAACACGATCTTAATGTTCATAAATAGCTCCTCGAGTTGATGTTATAATTGTCCTTGCAAAACAAGTTTCAACAATGGCCATAATTTGAAGTCATACCTTAGTTTACTGTTGTTGTTGTTGTTTTTGGCTTTTTTAAATAACAGTTCTTTTAAGAAGTGCTTTAAAGTTAGTGTTGGCCACCAAAAATTAATCAGTAAATAAACAAATAAAATAAAATGCCGCTGGACGTGACATGTCACACACAACTGTTTGGTTGATTCACCACCATTCAAAATACCAAGGTTTGTGGACGTGCATGATTATCTTAGATACTCAAGCCTTGCCATCCGGGGCCCTCACTGGACCCTTTGTCCATGATTATTGGTTGAAGATAGTGAATAATTGTCCTCGCGTAGCTGCTGACCCTTAATTTCTTCGCTTAAAGATAAAAAAATTATTTTGAGGGCATCAAACCTTAATATATATACTATGACTGCAATGCTTTGTCTTTCTTTGGACAAGCCCATGTGAATTTCTCTTTCACCCTTTTTTAAGTGGTTGCTTGTGGCCAAACTGCAGTTGGACATATACATGTGATAATATTCCAAAGCATTTAATTACGCCAGGAAATACAACGTTGTTATCTTTCATTTAAATTTGCCCAGAAAGACACATAGAATAAATAAATAAATTAATTAACGAACAAACATAGGAGAAAATCTGGAGCATTGATCCACTGCTTTCTTTTGTTAGTTTATATGAACACCAAACTTAATGCTCTGAAGATTGCCAAGGCCCAATTCTGGAAGCCCACAAAAGTTGTTTATATACACAATATTTATAGTCCACTAAAATAAATTCCCTTTTTATTCATCAGTTGTGAATATATAATAATAACAATAATTAATATGGTGGCATCAATACTGATAATTAAAGTACATAATCAACAACATTGCAATTTGCAAACAAACAAAAGAGAAATTTTTATTTTATTAAACCAGACAATGAGGCAGGTTTTATTGTTGGTCTCTAGGCTTACTTCTTGCAAACGATCCCATGACCATTAATGTCACTCCCACACTTGATCACATTAGCCAGTTCTGTGGCCATGGCAATAATGCCCTCACCGCCACCATTGAACCTTGCAACAGCGCAGTCAGTGGTGTAAAGCCCGGAGGATGAGAACTTATCCACACCACCCATTAATGGCATGCTGGAACTCATCTTGACTCTGCTAACATAGTTGTCTTTGTAGGTCTGACCCAGCACACCATCCACTTCTTGAGTGAGTGAGTTGAACTTGAATGCAAGCTCAAGGTGGGCGAAGCAATCATCAGCAGTAACCCCATAGTGGTGCACTCGTGACTCCTCCTCGGTGATAGGTACCACGTTGGCCTGGACTTTGAACATCCCATCAACCTCCACTATAACTCCATTAGCATCAATTGAACGGGTTATGGTCACTGTTGGCTCAGTGGGTGCTTGCCATTTGGCACCTTCCTCTGTGGGTAATAAGACTTGCTCTCCATTCAAAGAGATGATGAGATGGTCCTCTGCACTGTTCCATATTGAGGTCTTTTTAGCTCCGACGTAGAGTTTGTGGCTGTGGAACAGGACGGCGATTGATTGCACCCAGGTGAAGTCACGCTTCATCTCAGCGTTCCGGCGTCCAATGAAGTGGCCATTGATGTGGAGGTGGGAGTCTGAGAGCAAGCAGAAGTCCTTGTCCTTCTCTCCGTGGAAGTAGAAGGTGATGCCATCACCACCTACGAAACGTGGGTCTTGGCATACACCACCTGGTTTGTCACAATCTGCGTTGTTTGATTGACATATATATATATATATATATATATATAATATTGTTATCAGTTAAATATTAATTATTGATCAATTAATTAATGCACGTAGTACTCCAACTATGGGATGGAAATATTGTTTGATCTTCAAAATTCAGGTAGTACTTACAGCAGACAGGCTTGCAGGCTTTGCAATCTATGAAACAGGATCCTGGGCAGGAAGGTGGGCAATGTTGTTGCCCGCTGCAGTAAGGGTACATCTTCCTGTCGCACTTCACTGTTTTCGTTCCACCGCCACCATTGTTGCCGCCCCCGTTATTACCACCACCATTGTTGCCACCTCCTGAGTTGCCTCCACCATTGTCGCCACCTCCTGAGTTGCCTCCACCATCATTGCCATTGCCATTTCCATTTCCATTTCCATTGCCATTGCCTTTGCCATTGCCATTTCCGTTGCCATTGTTATTGCCATTTCCATTCCCATTGCCTTTGCCATTATTGCCATTATTGCCATTGTTATTGCCATTCTTTCCTCCCTTATTCCCTCCATTACCATCTGCAGCCATAGCTACGACCAAGAGAAGAACGAAGAAGATCAAAGAAACCCACAATTGTGAAGATCTTGATCGTGCCATTGGTGTTTTGATAAGTTAAGACTGGTTTAATTTTTCATGTTGGAGACGACAGCCTCCCTAACCTTCTTATAGACTGATTTGCATGAACGAGGATAGAGCGTCATAGGTGGTGATGACTCTCACGTGGGACGGTGGCTTGGAGGAAAATTGGGATCATGTCTACTATTTTCAATCCTCTACGTAACTATGCAACGAAGCAAGTATTCCTTTACGTATCTTTCAGCTTGAGTACATGAATTAAAAGCATAGCCATCCCATCTAACAGGCACTTATAATCTACTTATCATTTGCTTTCCTGAGAAGAATAGAAGAGTAACATCGTCGAAGGTTTTCATTTTCTTACTTTTATTAATGGTTGTCCAAACACACACGAGGAGGAATATTTTATATATATTTTAATCCAAAGTCAGAGACTCAGAGTAAGTAAACAACTAATTGTTGAGTCGGCTGTTTAAAAAATCCAGATTTTAGACAATTTGGCCATGTGATCTGTGATTGAAAACGATCCCCAGCATGTGTGCGATCGCATACTCCGGAGGAATCTCTCCATCATTTCTTCTTTAATTGTTATATTGCTTCCTAGTACTCTTTTCCGTTGTTTTCGCATCTTTTATATAATAACTATTTTAAATTTTAAAATATAAATATAAATAACTAGAAATGAACAAAAAAAATTCCTCCAAAGTTCAGATATTCACAAAAAACCCCATGGCTTTGAATATTCCCAAAAGATCATTCCTTCTTCTGACAGATTTTTTTTCAGACCTTTCATATAAAAGTGATTGACGTTGACATAAATGTAACATATATTAACTGGTCTGACTCTCAGTTTTTAAGCGAAAATATCAAATTTTAAGCGGAAACCCATAATTTTAAGCGAAAAAGTCAAATTTTAAACGCAAATGTGTTATATGTTAAGTTAAAACTTATATAGTTAAGCAAAAACACCAAATTTTAAGCGGAAACTAATAATTTTAAGCGGGAAGTACATGTTGTAAAATAGAATAAACTAACAGAGTAAGCTGCATTAATTGAAAAGTACACTGTCAAAAAAAGGAGGGACTGTCTGGCAAATTCAAATGTTAGAGTGTCTGTCTGGGATGTTTTGAAACTTTCAGGAACTAAAAAATAATTTTCCCTATAAATAAATAAATAAATAATTTTTTGGACTAGTTTTATGGATTTTTTTCTCATTAAACTCGGGTTCTTTTTACCGGCCATCAATCAGTACCTTTTCCTTTTTTTTTTCTATTTTTTGAAAAAGTGAATAAATTATCAAAACCATAATTTGATCACCAGCGATGACACTGGCTAAAGAAAAACACAAAAATAATCGAAAAACCAAACAATCACACAAGAGGGAAACCCCAACAATAAAAGAAACAGAAAAAGAACAACAAATAGATAGAGGCCAAGAAGAAGGTACCCCTTAGAGGGGTGAGAAGAAACTGCCAGTTAGAGACACATGACGTAAAAGATGCGTATACTTGATGTTGTTGTTGGAGTCACCAGGAGCATTAGTGTTGGCGAGCTAGGATCCCGCAAATGAAAGACTGCGTTTGATGCAAGAATAGACTACTCCAGCTGAGCCTGAATTTGGTCAGGGGTTGCAAAAAAACCAGGCGAGAAGCATACGGTCAATTTTACAGATGATAGTAATGAAATCAGAGACAGTAAGTTACGACTTTTCTTTTCAGCCTAAATGGCCCAGTAAATAGAATAGATGAATAAATTTCCTAGAAGCATGTGCCTATACACCCTGTCCAGGACCCAAGAGCTCCACATGTCCCTCAGCGTGTTGGGAAGAGAATGAACTCCAAAGGCAACACAGAAGTATGCCCAAATCCGGAACGTGAGAGGACAACTAATCATAAGATAATCAACAATTTCACATGCCGAGTGGCAGAGAACACAAGTTGTAGTAGCGGTCTTGTTGCACCTTCTACGAGCTAGATTTTCTAGTGTGAGAATTTTATCATTTAAAGCTAGTCAGAAGAAAATCTTCACTTTCAGAAGAATTTTATCATTTTATTTTTAAAATTGTTAAATAAATCTAGTTGGATATATATATAATATGTGCTATCCACTGCTATTACTCTTAAAAATGAAAATATTATACCAAAATTAATAAATACCTACGGATTAAACAACTATATCTTTCAATTTCTATGATTTATGCAGCTGTTTTATTTTTTTTATTTTTAACAAAGGTGACGCATCACCCTTATCCACCTTTTAAAAAAAAAAAAAAAACATCACCCCATTAAAGGATTATCAAGGACCTAGTAACTAGCTGCCCACATGTAATTATTTTGAAACAATTTTTTTGCAATATATATATTGAAACAAATTCAACTCAATGAGATAAATAATATCATGTGAAATAAATAAAGTCCGATTTATTTTTTGAAAGCAAGAAGATATGAAGGGAAAACAAAATTAATATTATGACTTTATTCTGCTAGTAGGTCAGAGAAAACAAAATTCTTACTATTGATAATCTATTCAAAAAAGGTTGTAATCCTAATGTCATTGACACATGCATTCTTTGTCATAATAACTCAGAAACAGTGGAACATCTTTTTCTTGATTGCAAATATGCGGAGCGTATTTGGTCCTTCTTCAGACAAAACCTTGATATTGAGTCTTCCCCATCCTCAGTATCTAATATTTGGACCATTTGGATCCCCTCATTAATTTCCTCTCGTCGGAACCTGGGGGACCTATGTTCTAGAGCCATAATCTGGAATATTTGGCTTGAACGAAACAATCGCATTTTTAACCTTACTTGTCTACCTATTATTTCAATTTTATACAAGTCTGCTAATATTTTGCTTTCTTGGCTTTCAACAGATTTAGAGAACCTTCATCAGGATACCACGGAGGCCACTCAGAGGATCAAGCGCTCTCTCAACTTCCTGGGCACTAGACCCACTGATTTCATCGGCGATTCGGTGCACGACTAGCGATCGGGAGTAGTCCTCCTATCCTTATTCTTTGGGCGAGCCTGTGTCTCCGGGACGGTTGACTTCACCGTCCCAAACTTTGTCTCATTTTTATCTTTCTTTCTGTCTTGATTTTTGCTTCACTGCTTTTCCTCATCCCCGGTGAGAATTTCGGTTTATTATTTTATTTTTAGACTTTTTGTTCGCGACCTTTTCATCTGTACTTCGCTTTCCTTCTTTTTAATAAATTAGTGGTTTATCCACTTTTATTCATATGAAGGAAGCTTCTTTGAATAAACCAATATTTTAGTAACGTAGTAAATACGGTTAATTTAAATTTAATTCAGATTTAATTTATTTTAAGTTTAAAATTAACTCTAATTGTGTATAATTTGTTCAATTAAATTAATGTTAATATTAATTGATGTTTTAGATTCAAGTGTGAATTATATACTTATATATATATATATATATATATATATATATATATATATATATATATAAAGACAATTGATAACATAGGTTTTTAATCTATTGTTCTAACACATATCATGCACACTGACACAAAATACCAAATAGATTAAATGCCTTTTCATCAATTCATTTTGGTTTTTATTTTTTTTTATTTTTATTTTGCTGTGAACCGCCCTGCTTGTAATATATATGGATATAAATATTTTATGTTCATATTATATTTATGTGATTCAATGAAAATTCATAAATTCCACATTTACCACCTCAGGTGTATGTTTGTGTGGATTTATTCATAACTTCACAGTGATAAAGCTAAGAGGAAAAATATTGATAATCGAGCTTATAAATGAACAGTAAAACATTTAAACACTTTAATCAACAGATACAAATGCCACACTTATTCCATGTATCCTTATTCGAACACACATACATGCACACATGCATATGCATATATTATATATGCATGTGTTTTTGTTTGGACATATACTTTGATTGTTTTACATGCAGATCGAGCTTAATTTTCACTACTTCTTGCAAATAATCCCGCGGCCACTAACTCCGCTACTGCAAGTTATATCAGCCAGCTCCGACAACTGGCCGGCTGTCCCGGCCGGCGGGCCTCGCACGAACCGTGCAACAGCACAATCAGTGGCATAGAGACCGGACGCCAAGAACTTATGCTCACCGCTCATGATGGGCATATCAGATGACATCTTCACTCTGCTAACATACCCTTCTCTGTAAGTTTGACCAAGAACACCATGCACATGGCTGGTGAGAGAATAGAACTTGAACCCAAGCTCAAGATGGGCAAAACAGTCATCAGCCTTGATGCCATAGTTGTGCACTCTTGACTCTTCTTCAGTTACAGGAACCACACTGGCAGTGATCTTGAACTTTCCTTCAGCTTCCACTGTGATGGCATTGGCGCTGCTGGACCTAACAATGGACAGTGCTGATGTCTGCCACTTTGCATCTTCCTCCCTTGGGAGAACAATGGGCTCACTGTCAAAGGAAATGGCGAGGTGGTCCTCGGCATCATCCCAGGTTGAGGTCTTCTGAGCTCTGATGTAGAGCTGGTGGTCCTCAAAAAGAACCAAGATGGATTGAACCCAAGTGAAGTCTCTTTTCATCTCTGGGTTCCTTCGGCCAATGAAGTGAGCGTTGATGTGGAGGTTGGAGTCTGAGAGCAGGCAGAAATCCTTGTCTTTCCGGCCATGGAAGTAGAAGGTTATGCCATCACCACCGATGAAACGTGGGTCTTGGCACACCGCACCACCCTTGTCACAACCTGCGCGCATTAAAATTAATCATACATCTCTCTCTCTCTCTCTCTCTCTCTCTCTCTCAATATATATATATATATACTCATATGATAATAATAAAGATATATATGAATAATCCAATTCAACTTACTGCAGACTGCACGACAGAGTTCACAATCAGCCATGCAGGACCTGGGACAAGCAGCTGGGCAGGTGAACTTGCTGCCACGGCACATTGGATAACCATTCTTATCTTTGCACTTCACTTGCTTGGGCTTGTATGGTTGAGCCTCCACCATGACAAAGAGGAGGATGGCTATTGCCATAATTCTCCACAATGAAAACCTTGCCATAATTGGAGCTAATTGACTTGAGTTTATGAGTGGGGTGAAGAGAATGTTGAGGCTCAAGCTCCTTATATAGAGATCAAGGTTGAATATTATATATATGCTCTGGTTTGCGTTTTTCATTTCCAAGTAAATATAAATATAGAATTTGGTTGACTTGGCATGTGACATGTGATATATTTTTTAAGGTCAAAGTTGCATGTGATTTTTCCAAAGGGTACGGCGTAGACTTTGTTTGTATGAGTTTGGATCTGTTGAGCTTTTTCATACCTTCATGATGCTCGGATCTAGTTGGCTGTGATTCAGAAGCATATGCATGCATGGGAGGCCAGAGGTGGTGGAGATGGTTACGTAGAAGTGCAACAATGATCATGCATGTGATGGGCTTGCGCCTCGTTGAATCATGAGTACTTATCTTAATTTCTTTTTAATATTATATTACCGTCAAGCATAGTAAACGCCATTTTAAGAATATATATTCAAGAGCACCATGTGTTTTGCAGTTTCTTTAAGTCAACTAGTTGAGAATTAGTTTGTATAGCTGGCATACTTTTTTTTTAATAAATATGTATAAATCATAATTTTATTAAAAAAAATGAGCAACAAGAAATAAAATAAAATAAAAGATAAATCCTCTCATCAGAAGTGAGGAATAGAACTAAGAACAATAGAAAAATACAAAGAAAAAAAAGCTGAAAAGGCGGAAGACATCATCTGGTCCCTTAGACCTACCCAAACTATCAGAAGGAACAACTACTCCTGCGCAAGGTTAGGGTTAGAATTCGCATACTGTCTAAATTTTTCTTTTAATGAAAGAAGCATTGTTAATTTATCTCCAGCCATTAGCCATATATATACTTTTGTTTTAATATTCCTTCTAGATGTGTTGGCCGCATGCCTCTTCAATTTTCTTTGATGTAACCAAAGTAAGAGGACTTCTATATATGCTGTGGGTGAGCTTAATTAAATTCAGATTGAATGTAAAGTTTCAAATGGTGACATACAATATATATATATATATATTTATATGTTTGCGGCTCTGATTTAAAGTTTGGAATTTTTATCCTTGAGAGAATAAAGTGGATAAGTCTTATTCATTGAAAAATTTTAAAATAGTAAACACTAGTTAAAGAATATGTCGGGGTCTGCAATATTCTAGCTAGGATCAAATCTTCATCTTGTTGTTTGTTTTTGATAACAAGATTCTTGCCATGCATAACCTACAAAGAGAAATTGGAGAAGTAATGGGAGAATATTCTTTATATTTATATCCCATTCATAGCGACTCTATCAATCACGTTTAATTCGTTACTACTTTTGTATATATGAAAAGGTTTGCCATCATTTTTTTAAAAAACTTTTTTAAGCTCTTCTCATCATCAAACATAATACAAGGTCTAAGGTGTTCATAATAAGTTTTAGTGTCTGATTTCTTTAATTTCTTATATCTGAGTTTGCATTTAATTATGCTTTAGAATCATCTGTAAATATATATATATATATAATTTTTTTATAAATATGGATAAATCATAATTTATTAAAACTAAAAACCATAATTATATTTATAAATTTTAGTTTACGCAAATTGATCATATATGACAGTAATTCTCTTATGTAATGGTTTTTTCGTGAAATAATTATTTTTTCTAAAAATCAAGTAGAAATGTGGAAAAATTATGTAGTATTTAACTTTCTTAACTTTATTAATATTATCCCATAAATAAATTGAAAATGAGCATTATTCTTAGTGGGTTAATTTTGGTTATAAGGTGCAGAGACATGAAAAATGGACTTCATATATAAGAAATTCAAAGGGCTCTGCAATCTTTGACTATGCACTTATCACAACTCCAAAGGACTACTCTTTCAGTCTTTTTGACTTCTACATATTAAAAGAAAATATCATGCTAAAGTTTTATAGTTGTAGCTAGGATTGACTGAATAAAACTCTATAGTCTATATATGCTTATATGTATGCAAGAACTTTCTGCAAAGTTGATGTTCTATATATATATATAAAGTTTATATTAAAGCCAAAATACAAATATCTTTATCTCTACAAACATCTTTCAAGGCCTATCACATATATTCTCCAGCAAAATCTCTTGCAAATCTTTCTCTTTGTTCTCTAGTGCGCGCGCGGAATATCTCACCCCAGGATCAATGTAAACCATATATAAATATATATATATGTAGTATAAATATATTAAACAGTATCATTAGCTAGCTAGGCTGAAAGAATTTCCACACATTTTGCAAACACCACAAGTGATTAATTAAAATATTTTTGGCAAAAGGGATGAAATTAAAATTTAGCTGTCGCTATTCGGAAGATTTTATGAGATTTCAGTTGTCTGGAAGAAGACGAACACTGATCATAAAACACTAGTCATAGCTTTCATTCTTGTTGTCCATCCACTTTAACAGCACTTGGAAAAAAACCAACATTTTGTCACAATGTGATGAGATGACATGACATGACTGCTATATATATATATATATATATATGCTCTTATGCTTCATCATTTCATTATTATATTTGACAAAAAAAAGTATGCATTAAATATAATATTAATAGGTGCTATAAATTAACATATTCGCCGTTTGAGCATGAAGCCAATAAAAGCAGATTATAGAACATAATAAAAATATTTAATAATGGGGAAAATAATTTCTGCCATAAAAAGGCAAAAAAAATAAGTGGAGATTAGAAGAATACCACCATAATCATCTATGTAAATCATTTATTTTTATAAAATTCACCGATGCTGTAATTATTTTTTTATAAAAATAAATAAACTACAGTCTACAGAATTATTATAAAAAAAATAATAAATATAGAACCAAGCAGAATCTAAAATAAATTATTAAAAAAAATAAGACCAGAATATATGGTAATGTTCTCCTAATCTTTGTTTATTCTTTGTTTGTTTCTATATTCGTATACTGTAGATTTAGTAACAAGCTGACATTGTTGACGTGGTTTGTGGCAAAGCAATAGTTTGACTAAATTGACTATAATCTTTTTAAAGGAATAAAACAGTGAAACCTGCTACCATGACTATCAGCATAAGTCCTACTATCTAGTCTAGCGCCGCAAAAACCAAAAATTATCAACTTGGTCGGCTGATCGTGTCTCTAGGTGGGTTTGATTCCCTCCTTTCTGGGCCCCATTTACATTATCTTTTAAATTAACTTGTCCTTGTGCCTTAACTCAAATTATATATATACATATATGTAAAAGAAAAAAAAAATGATTGTATCTAAAAGTTAATATAAATATATATATATATATATATGTGGCCAGTTGTCTGAGCTGTTCTATATGACCAAGTCTAAGAGGGAAGATTCTGCTTTATCCGACTTCAGGGCACTATGGATAACTGTATGCTTTTGTCTTTTCTTTTTTATTTATTACATTTTTTTTATAAATGAATTATATTTTTAATTGTAGTTGTTGTTTTCTTTGTTTGTTTCTATTGCAATATTTAGTGTTTATTGTTGTTGTACTGTCGTTTATGTACCTTTTTCATGTAATCTATAAGGTTTATTCATCTAAAAAAAATGTTAATATATATTTCTTACTTAATATTTATATTTGAATTATGTCTATCAGACATGCTTGAGGTTATAAAATTTTTAAGGTATTTAAGTAATGAGGTAATTTTTTTCGTAAAAGAAAAAAAAAAAGTAAATAGCCTTAACTACACATGTAAAATTCTCAATTTTAACATTTCAAAAATTATATGCCTGACTTTAGGTTTTTCGCAGTGGTGTACAAGCTGAAAAAAAATAATAATAATTTGAATAAAAATAAAAAGTTAAATATAAAAATAAATTCTCTTTGTTCTATTAGTTAGCAAGGGATGACAAAATTTTTACTCTTCCAAACCTTTTCAAGAAAGGCTTTAACACGCATACTTGCCAGTTGCCACAAAAACTTATGTTTTTTGTCACAAAAATTTTTTAATCAGGTAAACACCTTTTTTTTAATTGTGAATTCTCGGAACGGATCTGATTTATTTTTTTCAATCAATGCTTAAACCTTCATTCTTCTCCTCCAACTGTTACTTCAATTTAGACCACTTGGCTACCTTCTCAAAACACCCGGTTCCACATCTTGTAGGATCTCGTCATAAAAGCTATCATGTGGAACATTTGGCTAGAACAGAATAATCGAATTTTTCAATTACTTGATCTACCTTACTTTATTGTGATTATTAAAATTGCTAATATGCTCATTTGATGGTTTTTCTGCAGAGTTACTGGGAGTCAACAAGTACTCCTAAACGAAGCATCTCAAAAGATAAAAGCAATCCCTTAACTTTATTAGTTCTTAAGCTACGGGGTTGTCCTGGTGGTACCTCTGCAATACCGGACACCACTCATGGATCCTATGCAGTTAGGGAGTGATTCACTTCCTATCCTTTTAGTTAGCTGATGAAGATCTTTGACACCTTCTGATGTTTTTCATCTTCTAGCTATCGAATTCTTTTTCGCTTCTTTCGTTTTTGTTTGATCCACTATAATTTCCTGGGAAGTATATCACTACTAGTGATGACTTTTCTAATTCACTTGGATTAGGGTAGATCCATTTTCTCTTCTTCAGTTTTCAATCTATACTCGTTTTTGTTTGTTAAATAAAATTATGATTTATCCACTTATGTTTTTTTTTTTAAAAAATTATTATGTCTGAAGCTGATATGCTAACAATCATTTATACAATTTCCACGCATGTCAGTCCATCCCATGGCTAATATAGTCAGACTTCTGAATCCAACGGTCAAAGTCATAAGACCAAGAGACGTACAAATGGAAATTCGTAGCGTATGAACATCCTTCAGTTAAAAAAAAAAAAAAAACAGAGATGTAGAAGAAGGATTGATTAAGTAGGAGTTACGAAAAAGGCACGAGATATTTAAAATCTCGGCATCAGAGCGAGGAATCACAGGCTTTCTTCTTTTTTTCTTTCTCAGAGTCCAAGAGCGAATAATAAAGAGCAGAGAAAGAGAGAGAAAGGTTTCATCTTTTGGATTTCCAGCAATAAATATTACTCTTATCTTCTTCGTCATTGCTTCTTCGTCTCCGAGCCACAAGAGAACTCCATATAGAACCCCCTTCTTCCCTTCCCTTTGGATCTCTCATGGCGGCTGTCGCACTGAAGGAACAACTAGCCTCGCTGATGGACTCCATGTACCAGGAGGTACTTTGGTCTCTTCTTTTGGCTTTTGATTTCGTGTTTTATATGGAGAATTTTGACTTTTTGGTTTGATCGTGTTAGGGTTTTGTGAGATGTTCTGGAATTGGGGGATTGTTGTTATTTGAGTGGTTTTTTTTGTTGCAGGGGTTGCTGGATGAGCAGTTTCAACAGTTGCAGAGTCTGCAGGATGAGACTAACCCTTGCTTTGTCATGGAAGTTGTCACTTTGTTCTGTGATGATGCTGAGAGGATTTTTGGCGAGTTGGATAAAATAATGTATGTTTTAATTTTTAATTTACTTCATCTTTTGAGTATGCGTGTTTATGATGAAATTGGGAAATTTTTTTATTTTTATTTTTTTGGTATTTGCTTTCTCAGGAATCAGCCGGTGATTGAATTCCAACAAGTGGATGCTTATATCCACCAGCTCAAAGGGAGTAGCTCGAGGTTTTGATCTAAATCCCTCTTTTTTTTAGTGTGTTTCTATGGATTCTAGACTTGATAGGATGAATTGTGTTTTCTGGTTAGTGCTTGGTGGTACTGAGCATTGGAAATGGTATTTCTGCTCATCTGTTTTAATTGATTAATTCTTCTTAGTATTTTTCTATGTTCACTATGTTTTTGAAGGAAAAGCATGTGCTGTTGATGTTTTTAACTTGGCTAGTTTTTTATTTTTTTTTCTCTGCATTTGGTGATCGAATTGCAGTTCATCATGATCTTCTCGTAGTACTTACAATGTTTGTGAAATTATGATTGAAGATATCCTCATTTGCAGTTTTATTAAAGTTGGAAAGCGGGATGTTCTTTTTGGTCATATTCATTCTAGTTATTTTTCAACCTACGGACAGACTGATTGCCGTGTCACAAGGACTGGATACAAAACAAGTTTTTCATTTCACACGGTTGACATTTATGATCACATGTGTTAATATAAATGAACTTACTGGCTTTTGACCTTCCCCAATACTTCTTTGTTTTGTACGCCTAGCGTGTGTCAGTTTTCCTTTTTGTACTTTTACTTGCCAGGGTAACAGCACTTATCTCACATAAATGGTACTCAGAGTTGAGGGTTATATTTTGGGCTTCATGGTCAAATACAAATTGAAATGATTATATCAACTCTTTATTAGCCTATTTCTTTCACTTCTTTATCTTCATCCACCAAGTGCTAATTTTTCACAGGCCATTGTGTTTGTCAAATTCATTTGCGCTCATATGTGCTACTGGTGTACTATTTTACAGTGTGGGTGCTCAGAATGTGAAATTGGCATGCATTCAGTTCCGTCATTCCCTTGAGGACAATGACAGAGAAGGGTATGAATTGATTCTCATGATCATATCATGGTTTTGTGAACAATTTTTTATTTAAACAACTTCCAGGACACTAATAGAATATTTTGTTATTTTACAATGGCTTTTTAGGTTATTAGTTTTACGGACTCTTTAAGATCTTTTGTTTGGTAGCTTATTGTTTCATTAGCCTACTACACTTTTGATATTATTTTTAGTTATTTGGTGGATTAATTTTACATATTATTTGAACGCCTTTTGTTAGATAATTAATTTTTTTTGGATGCCTTATAATACCATTTTGGATATTATCTTTGGAGAAAATGGAGTTTACCATAATCTTGTTTTTGGGGCAATAATCAAGAAAGTTTTTACCCTAAATTATTGAGTTTGGTTGGCTGAATGGTAGTCTTGTGGAATTTTATCTTTTTGATGTTTTTCAAGTAAACCAAGGAGGTGTCGATAGGATCTTGAGATGATAAGATAGATTTTACATACTAAACTGTGAGATTCTCACAGATGTAAAGATCTTTGTGGTTATCCAAGTTTATTTCATGAGTTGTAACGACAAGCTCCATTCTGTTTAGGATATAATGGCTAGTGCCTCAGCGCCGTGATTTATTGGCAATGGAAATTAAGTATCTGGTTGAAGGTTGGTGGGATAGTGATCTTCTAGGACTTGGGTTATTTATGAATCATCAATCATCTCCGATTTTCTTGGTAGATGCTGTTAAGAATATTCTGCCCCCAAGCTCCCCTGATCAATTTATGTTATCCTTTTTTTCGAATGCTTTCATATGTCTACTAATACTTATTAATTACTCAGTGGACGTTAAGATCAACGCCTTGCCCTTTAACCCTTGATATTTCCTCTTTAGCACAAGCACTGTTCTTTTAACATGGCTTTTTTCAAATAGGTGCCTCCGTGCTCTGAATGTTGTCAAGCGTGAATATCTGCATCTAAGAAGCAAGCTTGAAACTATGCTGCAGGTAATTGGAGCATTCTTCTTGAGTTTTCATTTTTCAGGTACACAATCGTAATGAATACTTAAGTCATACTCCAGTCAAAAAAAATGTTGCCTTGGTAACAGAGTTTAATATGTCAAAGGGGGTTTTCATCGCTTCCAATTTCCAATATTTTTGTTCTCTAATTATAACTTATGAAAAATAAATTCATCTACATTGTGAGTCTGAAACTTCTAAGCAGAAGGCTAAACTTTCGCTTGTTATTATGGACTGCATATGCAACCATTGTTATTTGTATGCTTAGAATTACTATGATTTAATTTGCGTATGCTCTGCAACTCTTAGGAATCTGTGTTGAAGTTTAGACTATATATGTTTGCTAATTTCTCGTGGATCTGTTGATGCAGCTGGAGCAGCGGATTCAAGCCTATGACAAACAGAAAAATTGAGGAGAAACTTTGTGAGCATGCCTGCTTTGGTTCCAGTGTCTGCTAGTTATTATGTTACATAGGACAGACTCTCATTTATAAGTATTGAATAAAATTTTGTGGTCGTAGATGTTATGAACTGAGTGTTAACGTATGAAGTTCTCTGTAGTTAAAGATTTCTATGCCGAGAGCAGGCCAATTTGTGATTGACAAGGCTGCTGTATATTTTGTATTTTGTTACAAATGAAGAATCATTGAGCAGGATCAGTTTTTTTTTTTGTTTCAGTTCCAAACTTATACAAAGGAGCCAAAGTGAAGGACTAAAGAATTACTCCAAAATTTTGGTCAGAGCTCCATCTAAATAATGAGCAGGATGCAATTTAGATTTACTTCATATTGTCTGTGAGTTAACCCAAATACGTAGAACATGGTGGCTCTACGTGCCACAATATATGTTTTTGTGAAAGATGTGTAAACATAAAACGTCGCAAACGCATTGTTCTTACATTTACAAATCATGCACAAGGTGCAAGGACAAGGGCTTATATTGCTACACAGACTCGGTTGAATTTAATTTGGTGACTATGAACATCTCTCTGCCATGGCACAACAAATGGTTTTAAAAGCCGAAATGAGTCTCCCATCTTTAACCGTTTTGTAGCCTACTCACCTATCTATCTATACACAGTGCATTCAATAACCGTTGAAAGGCCGCTGTTGATGGATGTGGTTTGATGATGTAAGCAACAAAAAAATGAAAAAGAAAAGAATTAAGCGAGGGGTGGGCCACCGTGCCTGTCTAACTTGAGAGAATCCAGGATGTGCAGTCTTGAAGCAATTGAAATTTCTGACGCCTGGCAATGTTTAAAAACACCTGCATTTTGTTATGGAATTCAGAGGAGTCTTCCTTGACCCTGAATATGCCACCACACACGCATTGCTCAGCCAAGTGAGCCGCTTTTATTTGCCTACAGCGCAAGCAAACCACATCCTGCAAATGAAAAAGCCTTTCCCGTTGACGAACTATTTGAAGCAGAGCGTTCTCCATTTGCTCTCGGTTGTATGGCTGACCGCACTGTGGTACAGCACACCGCCACTCATGCTCCATAAGAACCGAATCACGACAAAGGTCCAGGTCTCGGCAGTCATTGCAATAGCTGCAGCGCAGACAGTAGATAGTGCTCGGATTTGTTTTGAATAAGAATCATTCCTATGCCTCATCTATGTGTTCATATTTGTCTTCTCAAGTTTCTACTACTTAATCCTTGAACCCCAAAGCCCATTGGTACTTTTGTAAAATTTTCAGGAATTTTAAATTCAGATATAATAAGGCTTATCTAGTTATCTGATAAGAACTTGATAGGCAGGTTTTCAACATACCTGCAAATGACATTTGGTAGTGTGAACGTTGGGGATGGATCATGGAACTGTGCCTCTGGAGAGAATTCTTTTACCCGGACCAATTTCAACAAATTCTTCCTCATCCTCTGCAAATGACATGTGACATATACTCATTTGAGTGTGTGCTAGCAAATTATTGTGGTTTCTTTTATGAATTCAATTCCGGTTTAGCCATTTAGCAGTGTAAAGGGGATGCATACCAGGACATCATGCTGAACATTTAGGTCAAGGGCAAGAACAGCACAGACATGCTTAATAAACTCCAATGCTGCATCTCCTTTGTGTGGATGAGGAGCAGCTTGTTCTAATGCGTGACTTGTCTGGTCATCTGTTTCCATTTTATTTTTTCCCTTGAGGTGGTGAAGTGTATCACGCACTATCCTTAAAAGTTTCTCTGTAAAATAATTGCTGATCTACAAGATGCAAGGAGGCAATAAGAAGATGTTTTGCCAATCAATTTAACCCGATTTTCTAAAGATAACATTGCTCTTACCTGTTCTTTGAGATACTCTGTAATACATGCTTGAAAAGTCTCAGAAGCTGCTATTGTGATTGATGGAGTGCAAGTGTTCTCATCCCTTGCAGACATCCTACTTGCAACCTGTTCCCTCAAGTACTTCCATGGAATATACAAGAACTCGGAAACAACCAAAACAAAATGGTCCTGTGAGGCATTCAACATAATCCAGTAAGAGTAAGATTGTCAGACATATTATTGAAGATGCACAACAAATAGATGATACTACTGGATATAACAATGTGAATAGAAGATTGTGACTGACCTGAGTCATCTTTGGCAAGCATTCTGCTATATTCCAACTTGAAACGATGTCAACTTCAGATTCATCAATAACAGCTTCAGTCTGGGATCCAGGTAGAGACTTAGCCTGAATCCCCCCATAGTTATACTGCCACAATAATAAGAGTAGACTTTAAAATTCCCATGTGGTCTGAAAATTAACCGGCAAATGACACCCGGATTAAGTTATTAAAAAAAAACATAGATAAAAGGAAATAATATTCAAATGATCAATTTCTGAGCAGATTGAAGGGCACTATATATTCCTGGTGGCAGTAAAGAACCTGATCCATAAATAAGAATGAATGCCAGTAGTGCATTGGTTCAAGCTCAATCCACTCAAAAAGGTCCCTGTAATGGCAAAATATTAGCATATTAGTAAGCAAGATAGATTAGTGTAATTATAATCTAAATTTCATTAGTGGACAATGAAGCACCTTGTTTGTAGAGTTTTCAGTAAGCAATCACAATATGCATGGGCAGACGGCAAATCCATCTTTCCGGTGTCTATAATGATCTTTGAGAAGTTTGCAAAGATTATTGTGGCGCCTAACTTTCTAAGCTCCGCCAGAAGTAGTGCAAAAACCTTTTTCATGACCTATATAAATATTACAAGAAAACTTAATGGGCAATAGCATAACTACTAGAATAGAGACCTAATAAACATTTCACTGCCTCATAAATAAAAACAAAAAACCCTTTTTACATATATGTGAAATGTGAAGCGTAGATAGCACAACAGTTTCACAGATATCTTGCTTGCAAATACATTCATACATGGATTTGACTCAGTAAAGATGGTCTGTTAAAAGAGGATCACAACAAACAATCCTCTGTCAAACAAACTAGAAAAATTCAGTTCAATAGCATAATGTGAAAATCTTTAAACATGTTTGCTTTAAAGATCTTATCAGCAAGTGAATTCAACAAGCAACTGACCTTGTGCAGTAAACGATGAAGAGCTGGATCATGAAGTTTGGAGAGCGGACTGACATGCACAATTAGCAACTTGATCAAATGAGGCAAGAATATAGTTAATGATTTAGCCTAATAAACCAACCTGCAAAGCCAACGATATAGATGCTGCAAAATTGCATCTGCAAACACATTTCCAGATGTGACAGCATCGGCAATGCACCTCTGTATTAGTTGCTTGAGTACTCTAAATGCATGGACGCATGCGCTAGCTTCATCATAGTTCACATCACTGGCAAGCGATCCAGAATGCATGTCATGGTCATAACCAAACAATGATCCTCCTTCCATTTCATCCACCTGGCTACTCTTTAAAAGAGCATTGACAGCTAGATGATGGATCTGCCAAAGCATTAATTCACAAGTTGTGGTATGCACATGTAAAATTGATCTAGCATCTCATTTGGAATGTATGATTTCCAAAACACTTGTGATTACCTTAAGTTCAACAACTAATTTTCTGTATGCCCCTGGATAAGTGAGAGATGGTTGACTGACCTGCTTTACAAAAGTTTGTCACTTACAAATTATTGAAAGAAATAAAATAGATTTCAAGCAAACAGAATACCATTAGAAGCATCCCTCCTGTATACTAAATATGTAATTTCAAGTGCTTACTTCATCTGCAAAGCAAGAATCGCCTTCAAAGCTACCTCCTAGGTCAGGAATCCCATCATCAGATATCCACAGTATCTGTGCATAAAAAGGATCTTAACAATCAGAGTTAAGAACTAAGCAACAATACACCAACCAGTGATCACATGAGAAGTATAAGAAGATATTTTTATGCCGTTCAAGTTGAGAATTAACCTGCTGCTGATCCCGTAGTGCTCTGGAGAAGAAAACATCGGCGGTAAAAAGAAGCCAATCAAGCTCAAAGTTTCCCAAAGGGACCTGTCAAATAGTTTATAAAGAGAAAACTGTCACAAGTCACATCAGTTATTTAAAAACATGAACTTGCTAGTTATGCAAAGTACAATACATGCACATATCTCGAAAGGTGAATTCTTTCATTAAACCATTGTAATGAAGCAGCACATCTTTGCATGCCAATTTTACCAGCTGCAAGTTGCCATCCGAGTGCCTGTGAATCAGTCAAATAAATTTTAAGGACAACCTTCCGTGAAGTTAGACAAGGCATAAAGGAAAACATATGACAACTTTAGTGACATGAATAAAAAGTACCTGATAGTTATTATCCCTTGCATTGCAAGGAATCTTGATACAGGGAAAATCATCCAAAGTTCGTATTCCTAACTTCATAGCTTCAATGTTTGGGCATTCTATAATCCCAATGGCAGGACCAGGGTGATGATGCCTGTTAGAAAAACATTTAATCAAAAGTCTAAATTAAAACACCTAAATTATTTACAAAACATAGGAAAGAACAAAATCATAACCATACATAATCAAATGATACATTTTTCTAGCTCCAGGAATTTTAGTTATATTTAATTAGCCAATTTAATCAAAGAACTCAAGAGGAAGAAGACAGAAGGATTAAAAGATGCTCAAATGTCTTAGTATTAAATGCCGCAAATATCCAAGGTGAGTAATTCCCAAGGCTAGAAGGTTTAATCATGTTGAGAAACTAATATGTATAAATGCAGAAATATCAACTGCAGATTAAGATTAACAAAGCAATAAAATAGCATCAATATTATAAAAGGGCAGTGGAGATAGTAATATATCAACACCTGTATTCTATCAAAGCTCTTTGCAAAAGTTGCTCACCAGCTTCAATTGACCGAACATAATCTACCTGAGCATAATTAATCATCAAGAATTAGTTTGGATGTATTAAATGCCTCTTGACATAGGTCGAGCATACCATACCTTAAAGGTAGTATTGTTCTCCCGCAAAGGAGATTTGTTGGACAAGCCTTGGCAAGCTTCTCGGAATTGTCTTTCAAGAAGGGATGATGACAATTCCCTATTTTGAAAAGGATTAACAACCACGACCAGTACTGTACAAGATACTGGAAAATATATGGCATATAATGCCCTTCCGTCGGACAAGCTGAGGAAAAAATAATCTTAGTATATGACTTCCGAAAATTCACCACACGATTTAGCTTTATTTTTAGCTTAACAACTGTCCCGACCTCAGGCAACATCTTGAATGATTCATTGCAACTTCCAAGATATTGAGTAAATCAAAAAAGATAAGTTTGCTATACTTTAATATAACAAGAAAGTGAGACAAAAGCAAATAAACAAGGCCGTAGGTAGCATGGCATCAAGAAACTCAAAAGGAAGACCTACATGTGTGTCTCTGGGAAAGACTAGATATAAATGAAGATTGGTTCAGGAATAATGAAGTTCTTACAATTTACAGTTAGATTGAAGATGATATGATCTATAAGATCAGTTAAAATATAAAGAAAAAAAAGAAAGAAAAGAAACATGCCTGTGAATGCATATCAAAGCAGCAAAAGATAATATTATCATAAATAACTAGTACTAGAATTTAAATTTTAAACTATGATGTGGAATCAACCATTAAAGAAAAAAGCAAAATATAGCAACATTAGCAATTGTTACTTACCTATGATACAAATAGAAGAACGAAACATTGCGCTCTAAATAAGAGCATTCTGCAGTAGTTTTCATATGCAACTCATTCAGTGCCCAGCCTTCCTGGGTATTACGAAACTTGGCAGTTTTGTCTACTTTGCAAACACAACCAATATGAAGGATAGCATTAAACTCCAATGACAGCTTTGTCTCATATATCCCCTGGCAAGAGTTGAACTATAATTATTAGCATATATACCCAACATGAAATATAAAAAACATTTGATAACTGATTGCATTTAAAAAAAAAAAAGCTTCCAATATATGTCCCTGGAATTTGAAGATAATATTATATGTATAAGGATAGTCACAACATGTGACATGCAATAGTAACATATAGCGGGCTGAAGTAACATTTTCCAATCTATAATAACAGAAAATACTGAAACAGAACAAGAAATCCTGGGTTCCAGAATGTAGAAGTTAGCCCTTCTTGTAGGCAATATTAAAAGATGCTTGCAACTCCAGCCTCACAAGGTCGCACAATAACCAAAATGCACTGGAAGTAAGAGCCAAAGGAGGCTAGGTTGAATAATTCATTTCTCAGCAATGGATTTGACAAGTTGACAAAGTTTTACCTCAACTTCTGGATCTGCTAGGTGAATTGCGAGCTTCTTGCTTTCAGCCCTAAACTGGTCTTCATCAATAGCAACCTACATACAAAAAACAGATACCACAGGTTTGATAACATAGTGCAATCAAAGCTCAATCATTTGTTATTCTAAACATATTACATTCTTGATGAAAATTGGGCACCTCAATGAGATTGAAGTTGGGTTTGTTATGAGGTAGAATTTTGTTCACAAGCCTTCCAGGAAATTCTTCAGTAATTGGTGCTTTGGAATTGAGATAGAAAACTCTTGGCACTTTGATGGGGACTTTAAACATGCTTCCATCTGCAACAACCCAAGCAAAATAGCACCCAAGTTGCGTGCTTGAAAGGATTTGAATTATCTGTCCCATAAAAAATTTGAGTTTAAGTGATCATTGTCGTGGACAGTAAAGTATAGTCAGATTCACAAGGCAAAGTGTGCCTTTATAGTTACTACCTGCCAGTGTGATCGAATAAGGGCCATCTCGTGCTTTCTGAAGAGTGTAACAAGCCCACTGCTATCTTGGCCATGTCTGGAACTTAGCTTAGAACTGACCAATTTAATGCTGTCATTGGACTGATGTGGTTGCTTAATGCTACCTAATCTGAATACCAATGAACTGTCAGGAAACAATATAAAGGCAAATATCTAAGTCACAACTATGAAGAAGGTTAAACAAGCAAAATCACTTACTTTCGCCTCTTTCTTTCTTCACGGATTGTTTTCCATTTCCTCTTCTTAGCTTCAAGCCACCCTTGATAATCAACTTTTCCTGTCAATGAATTCACTCGATGTGCCATTTTGACTCACTGATATAAGAGGCTTGTGCAACCTCTTCATAGCAGCATTGTGTTGTTGGTCTTCAGGAAGAACCCCATCCACTACACAAGATGGTTTGCCCATTAAGTTTTCTTTATTAAGCTCATAGCTGTGGGCTATGGGCTGCTTTCTGATTCTGGAAGTACGCCCTTCATGTATGGCATCCTCCAGATCTTGGACATGTGACTCCTCTAGCATGGCCTCATCTTTGCTGATTGGAGCAAAGAGATCAATTAGTTTGCGTTGCCGAAAACGTTCCTCTTTTTCCCGGACCTTTCTGTGAAGCCAATCGGGATGAACTACTCTTGGAACTGGGTTAGAAACCTGATAGTGCACAGCTTTGGAATTAGAAGAAATGTATAGGAACATCTATACACAAAAAAATTGCTCTGAATTTCACAGCTCAAACCTTCTGCATAGCAGCAGGAATGGTTATAATCTTTTGAATAGCAGAACTTAGACGTTGCCTGTAATAGGACCAGTCAATAATAGACCGGATTCCAACACTAGATGAGATCTTGCACCACTTGCGAAGATAAAATTTTGCAATTTCTGGATAAAGAGAAACAACAAAATGAGATTTTTATAAATCAGATTTTTCTGTTAAATACCCAATTCAACCCAAAGCATATGAATATATAATAATCAACAATGCAAAATTAATATCTTGATGATGAAATAAGATAGACCATACCTGAATCAGTTTCAAAAATGGCAACAGGGACAGCACGCTCACTTACAGGAGTGCCCTGTAAGCATTAGGGGCACATTAGGTCGAAGATTTGGGAAAGATGAAAGATTCAAGAAATCTCAGTTAGAAAAAATTGATACCAATATTGTATGTACAGCTCAGAAAGAAGAATAACTATACAAGCTCAGAAAGAAGCATAAAATTTTTGTCGTGATCGCTCTTGTTGGATAAAATTTATGGTTGCATAAAAAACTACCCTTTCTAAGCACACCTATCCAGGAAAAGAACACTAGCAACAAAGCTTGCTTTCCTCATGTGCTTGAATGCAAACCACCCTACCCAAGCCCATGTCACCCAGCTGGATAAGATGTAGAAACCACCATTTTAACATTCTTATTTTTAGTTACACAATATCTGAAAAACAGAAAAAAATAATATGCAAAAAAAAAAAGGGGCTATTGAGATTAGCATACTTCAGAGGAAAAACACTGGA
Source organism: Dioscorea cayenensis subsp. rotundata (assembly GCF_009730915.1). Classification (NCBI taxonomy): domain Eukaryota; kingdom Viridiplantae; phylum Streptophyta; class Magnoliopsida; order Dioscoreales; family Dioscoreaceae; genus Dioscorea; species Dioscorea cayenensis. The sequence goes on along the minus strand of NC_052480.1, from coordinate 328,821 downwards.
TGTAATTTACACGTGGATGAGATATTGAAATCAATAGTTGTAAAAGTAACACACAATCTAGCATCACAAGCACCTCTGCAAATGCAGATCTCAAATAAAGAGTTGGCTAGTTACCCGCGGTTCACATGCAACTATGTATTGGCAGCGAAGTCCTTTGTCTTTGACCATAGTGTCTCCAAGAAAATCAGCAAGTCGTCTTGCTGTTGTCACAGAACATGACTTCTGCTCTCCATAATCAACTAAAGATTTACTCATTGTGCTTGATTCAGATATGTAATCAAGCAACTCACTGTCAGCTATATCAATTCCTTGGTTCTGGCAAAAGCATATAAACAAAAGATCACTAAGATAACGAAGGTAAAAGTTAACCAACAGTGTCAAGCTGATCAAACTATGCTTCCACAACTTACATCTAAAAGATCAAGCCACCGGTTTGCAACAGCTGCAACAGCTGCATAGCACTCTTCCAAGGTTGACCCATAAAGAAACTTGTCAAAAACCTCTGCCTATTGAGCAGAAAACCAATCAATATCACTCCCACATGGCTCACCATGAAGTGAAGAGCAGCATAAATTCTAGCAAATGGTGGTCAATCATGTATTCAGAAAATGAAAAATAGAAACATAGAAGCCTTGGTATGCCAAAAAATTAAGCACAACAGATGCCTAATTCATGGGAGTAAGATGATGGAGATTTCCAGGTTTCAATAGAAAATGTGGATTGCAACCTCATAGCAACAGACAAAACTAAACGCTTGACAGAGAACTTTCACAAGCATATGGAACATAAACCAAAGGATGTGATGATCACACACACGCACAAAGGTATGAATAATACAAGAAGCAAAGCAACATACCTGGAAAACTTTTATTAGCTTCAGCTCACCTCTCCTCTTGATCTCAAAACCTTTAAGCTCAGCCAAGGTTCCATCATGATTAAAAACAGCATAACGCTTCTTGATCAAAATACCTTCTTCCTTTGAAGCTGGAAGGATCATTGCCTGTTATGACGAAATAAATACTCAATATGAGATGCATTGCCATTGACTTTAAACCAAAAGGAGACATACAATTCACCATTTCACCTTATATGGTCCATCCACTTCAAATTCAATGGAGCATTCACTATGTGTAGTATATGTCTTGGTAATAGGATCTTTAAGAGTCTGTTTGAAGAGAGGAAAGAGAATTTTATAAACAAACATGTAATTTGTGAGATTTTCACGAATCTTGTCTGCCAGTTCCCCACCTGGTATTGATCATTAGTGTTGTTTTGGGCAACATCAACATTAAGCATAACACACGGATAAGAGATTGTCAGCTTTCTCTTTGCCTGTCTGCAAGGCAATTTAAAAATGATAAGCACCTTAAAAGAAAGGAAATTAAAAAACAAACAATGACCACACAAGAAGTTAGTCTTCTACATAAATCACTTTACATAACTAAATCTTATAGTTAACTTCACTCAAAGAATATCTCACAACTGACAAGTGATGATATGAGGAAATATTGTGGAAGGTATCAAGGTCTTCCCAAGATTATCAGTCTTGAGCAGGTTGGCAACCCTCATTTAGCATATTCCTGATAGTACCAAGACTTCATTAACCTTCTGCATCAAAATGGATACACATTGTGGACTTGGAGGCCTCTAGATTTACCTAATATAGCTTTTTTCAGACAGGAGAGGAGAAAATTTACTAAATAGAAGATTTAATATGACAAATAATTATCTAGTTTTTTTTTATAGGATATTATAGTTTAGATTTTATCTGCAAGATTTTCCTATTGATTTATCTCATATACTTCTATACCTTTAAACTTCTTTTTTAAGGCCTAAAGACAATATTAACGTGGTTGGAATAGATAAGTACAACAATATGGAAAATAGCAAGAGAAAAGCCTTGGTTTATTATGGTAAGTATATGTAAGAACAGGACTCAAATTAAATCCAGATTATTGCATGGTGCATATAGAAATACTAAAAAACAATATAAGTGGCAATCTTGATGTGATTTTCGACAATCAAACAAACTTACTTTGTTTCAAAAGTAAAGTTCTCGGGGAAAGATCCTGGAAGAGCACACCAGATACCGTCAGTGTCCAATTCCAATGGCCTCCCAATTTTTTCAACAAGTAAACGAGCATTCTGGATGATCTTTGCACCTGTGTAAGTGACAACTCCAGCCATTTCCATTGAGTACCATCTTGCACCTCTTTAGGAACCAATCATGTAGAAGAAAAAGAAAGTCATGGAAAGTATAAAATAAACCATGAAGAAAATATAGTGAAAGCAAATGACTCTAAATCACCAAGCATAAAAAGTATAGAATGCAACTCACTTGCGCATGACATATCCATAGAATGAATTAAGTATGCATTTATGAGCAAGTTGTAGTGAATCATAAAGCACAACCATATCCTGCAAACTCAAAAGAGGAGCCAGTGAAAACAAGCATTCTAAAGCTGATCATAGCCAACACTCAAGAAATACAGCCAACCTGTGCTTCTTGGATCATCATGGAATTCCCACTTGCCTTTGCTTCAGCTAATTTTCCCTTCCAAATCTTATTAAGACCTTTATACTCATACCTTCTATCTCGAAAACTGAAATTAGATCATGGCGGATATCAATTAGAATTAACATAGCCAGGAGGTCCACTGCAACTACTTATCAAAAAATATAAAACTAAAAACCCAAAACCTCTCACTATGAAAGAAAGTAGAGACAGCCATATCCAAATATGCAAGTAAAATAAATGACAGTAACAAACTGTTGCCAAATATCATGAATAGTAGGAGTTGATGTCTGCTAACCTTCGCACAGTATCAACATAAAAAGGATTTTCACGCATGCAGATAGCAGCTTCTCGAAGCTCAGTAATGGGCTTGTCAAGAACCCTTTTATAAGCCTGTTAAATATTAGGAAAACATTCATTACATGTTTTTCCAGAAGCAAGCCTGCGCTAAAGTACTTGTATTAACCTTTTGGCAATATTTCCTCAACCTATCTTTAAGCTTTGCCAGCTGTTCTGTTTTTGGAAGGTCAAGAAAGGGTCTTGAGGACTGCCCATCAACATTTTCAATGATTTCAGACTCTATCTGATTCCTCAGGTGAAAATAATCACTGAAAAAATATGATGATTTATTCATATAAGATTATTTGGACATACTAATTTAACAACATATGTATGAGTATGAAAAGAGAAAACCTTTTCTTTGCCATGAAGGTCTCCCCTCGCCAGACCCATTCAAGCTTGCGGAGACAATTTTTGCCAGGGCGATTGAAATCACATGCAGTGCAAACAACATCTGATACTATTGATGGTGGCTGAAACAATATATTTATCTCAATAATCAGTACATTAGCGTAGATATGTCTAAGAACAAGATCAGAAATAATAAACATATTTAAGGTAAATGAAAATGGAATTAGAAATAAAAGTAACTCAAAAGCTACTCATATAAAAGCACAACAGGTACTATAGTGCAAAACATGTAAAACAACCTAGTTGCTTAGAAATATTTTAGTCAGCAAGAAAAATATAAACAAAAGCTAACCTTAGCTAATTAGGGCAAATAGGAGAAGAACATGATCAAGATGTGTCTATAACCTAAGCATGAATCATGCTGATACTGCACAAATCAATCTAACGAACCATTCATAAATGGCAAAGAAAATAATGAGATCACAAAACTGGCTGGTACATGCAATCTATATCAGCATAAACCATTTTATTCTAAGATGCCCAAATCCATTTTCTTCTCTAGGTTAGGCCAGGTTTATTTCTCTCTTATTATGGGAGAAGTGTTCCTATGTGAAAGAGTTTTTGATTATCAGTTGCATGCTATATAGAATCATCATGAAGCAATTCACCATTCTCTCCAAATAAATTACTCGATCAGCTAATTGGTAACATGAGTTTTTCAAAAGCATAAATGAAGAACTTTGTAAAGGAACGTTCTTTTCCATGTAATTAGCACAATACCATCACAAGCAAGTACCTGAAGCCTGTTTGTGAGAATGATATTTGGATACATTGCTGCAACGTCCAAATGATAAATAAGAGGGCACTCTTCACGTGTTGGATGATCTCTCAATAGTGTAAGCTGCAATAAGCCAAATGATTACTGAAACCTCGAGGTGAATAGATATTCTGGAAAAAATAAAATAAAATAAAATAAAGCATGCATACATATATGCGACTAACAAAGAAAGTTGCAAATCAATCAAGGTTTAATAAAGATTTAGGAACAAAGTGGAACAGGAATTACCCCTGAAAAATGAATTTTTTTTGAAAAATAAATTATTGAGCAGACTAGCAATTTAAGAATAGGAACACCTGCGAAAATTATGAACAAGAAAATCTGCAGTACTAAATTTGATGGCACCTTATCTAATATCGCCTTCTTCACATCTTCATAGTTTGATATAGAGTCAACATCCATTTTCCCCTCTGTGCTTATGGCATATTGCAAATCACGATCAAGATTCCTGATTAATTGCTGCAGATAAAAAAAATCATAATAATTTCATGTTGGAAAAACTTTTACGTGAAGGAATACTCATAGTTTCATGCATATATGAAAATATCAATGTACGAAACAAGAATTAAAAGCTTTAAGTTTTATTTCTAAATATCATTTTTCGTCCAATTTAAATACATTATTTTTAACATAGCTGTGTGAAAATTAAAGACCTTCGATGTTTACAGAAATGATTACCTCAAATGCCGATGGATCAAGTTGAAACTTTGTGGGAAGATCAGATCTAAATACCCCACTTTCTAGGCATTCAACATGCCCTCCTATGTAAGTTTCACTTTCTAGAAGGCGATTGTTGTAGAACTTCTCTGGATCTGCCTGATGTTTGTTGGGACAGATGACATTCGCTTTATGCGCCTGAATGTAAATTAAATCAATCAATTCAAGAGTCAAGTGGGGATCATCCAGCTAACATAAACAATATCATACAGGTACGTTGCTTGAAAAAAAAAAAAGGAAGTTCTCTGACAACCCCACCTGAACCATGAGAAGCATTTCACAAAGGGTACCACTTCCCTTGCGCAAGACTTCATCAGGTGGCATGGGAATTATAGTTGCAAGAGAGAAAATAAACGGATGCACATATGTCATGTAAAGATAGTAAGTTGCCACAGCATCTGATACAGAATAGGACGCCATAATCTGAAACAATGAAAAACCAAAACCATCCTCAGCAGTTCAAACAACGCACATAGCAATCATCTGATTTGAGAAATCTAAATAGGTCTGATAACCGACCCAGGAGCAAAAGATTCAACTGAAAATAAAAAAGTCAGAGCAGTTACATTTATTCTCCGGGCATAAGGCATATATGCGGTGTCATTTATATGACATACCATAAACCATCACATCATGTATGATTAATTATAACAGCACTTCATCAGTTAAATTTTGCAGTTTGAAAGGACATACCTGAGGTTGTTCCATTGCAAATCGAACCATGTCTTCAGGATTTACCTCTAATGGATCATAACCCAACTTGGCCTTTGTAACAGCCTATAGACAACAGGAGAAAATAAAGTTACCAGAACATGAAAAAAAAATGATCAAACAATAACGGGAAAAGCAAATTATCCATAAATAAAAGAAAAAATCCACATTTGCATAAGAAAGCGTCAACAATAGTCAACACCAAATAGATTGATAAGGCCAATTCATACTATATAAAATACTATATAGACACAAAATCATACAAATAGCAAAACTGCAAATGAAATGAAACTATCTAAGCTTGGTCCACAGACTAGAGTAGAAAACCCATCCATAGCAATAACTGCCCGCCCTAACCATCAAAGAACATCCATCAATATTTAAAAGATGAATGCCCCTCAATGTCAAAGATTTTAGTGTTATCATTATTGACAGCATTAGATGATGAGAGGGCTCTGGATCATTCAAACAAAATGTTAGCTAAACCACTAAAAGAAACTAAATATTTTTGATGAAAAAATCATGGCCCAGGATATGTAATTACCCACAAGATATTTGTATTCATGTCTGCGATAAGTGATAAATTTGGAATCCTAGAAAGTTGCATTCAAAGCAAGAAATTTGAACCTGCATGATCTTTTGAGAATTTTGCATGAGAAATATATAGCGAAGGACGAAACAAATAGCCCAAATTTCCAGATTGACATAATTTAAGGAATGATAATCAACAAAACTTGGCATGCAATATGGTTCTACCTAATCTTCTAGGACAATGAAAAGACTACCAAGAACTACACATCTAGAGAGACAAAACAAGTCAATGAATTCAAATCAAAGAAATCAAAGAGACAATTTAACTGAAGTTCCCCTGTTTGTGTCAGAAAACATTGTAAATCCCAGAAAATTTGCGACCAATAATACTTTTCATTTCCCAAAACATGGTTCACCTTGAGGCCTTGGCTTCCTTGGGGAAGATAGCTGTCACGTTTAACCCAAGCAAAACAGTCTAAATGGCAAGAAAATTTAGCACGGCATTCTCCTTGATTCTGGTCACATTGGAGGCCTATTTCCTGAAAGATCAAATCTAGGTATCATAAGAAATCAGTGAACTTATATGAAGATCACCAGCAATGAAAACTCTATTTTTATGGCATGAATTAAACCTCAGATATCAAAAAAACATGTAAGCAAATTACATTTGCTTCTCCTAACCAACTGCAGAAAAGACAAATTTGGCCTTCTCAATAAGTAACTAAACAAAACTGCAACAAACATATCTCTTCTCACTTCATAAATGTAAATTCCATAGCAAAAGAAGTTAATAGAATACTACGGATATAGATAATTTCACAGCTACTTTTACAATCAACAACTTTGCAGCAACAGTTGCATAAGTTCTAACACCTTACATTATAATGCAGGGGATTCTTATAGGTAAAAGCATTTGGAAAGGCAGACCAGCATGACATGCATGGACAACATCATATCCATACAGGACAGGAATCAGATGCTGGTAAAGTTTTTCTCAGAACCTTAACAAGGCTTAGCATCAGAAAAACTTCAAACTGCATACACTCTTTGAAATGTAAATAGGCATGAAAGCGCATCAGACGCCATGCTTTATTTTATAACCAATCGCAATACATCAAGGAACCCTCCAAGAGTCAAAAGCATAGCTTTGAAGAAACTGACAATTCAAAGAGCATGCACTTAATGAAGACCCAGCCTCAAGTGTTGCAAAGAAATATTCAATATGACAATTGGTCTTAGCACCGGATCAAGTTAAAACAATGAGCAGCAACAACAACATATTTCAGAGAAGAAATTAAACTTTGGCCACCTTCACAATGGCATCTGTGAAGTGTGAACTACTGTGCCATCAAATATAAATGCCAATACAAACCACAGAAACATTGTATGGAAGAAATTAAAAATTTGGTCCCCTCCATACCTCACTCATTATAATCCCATGATGAGCAGCTCTTTTCTCTAAGAATGGCCAATCAAAAAAATCACCGTTATAAGTAACATAAATTCCAGGTTTCACCTTTTTCATGTGGTCAAACCATACCCTGAGAAGCTCTTTCTGCAATGAGCATGACAAGAAGAAAATTTGAAAATATAAAACACAAAGCATATACACCACCAAAGAACAACTTAAATGTGTTGAGGACAGAATACCTCATCTTTGACATTTTGAACTTTGAACAAACCTTCAAATTCAGGTTTTGGGGTATATTCCAGATCCTCGATATCATTCCCCACACACTACATTATAAGAAAGAAGCAAGTCAAAGTATATGTAGCCAAGGAATCAGAAGAGCAATGATGTAATGTGCATGAAGGGCAGCTCCAGGCATGGCATATAAAAGTACTCTAATCATTCTAACCACAAACAATTAGTTTTTTTAGAATTATTGGTAGACAAAGCTTTGATTAAACAAATTGACATCTGAGGAGTATTTGAAACTAAATCTCACCTCTCGATTGATTATAAGGTGCCCTTGCCCATCTATCATGTATGATATCATCATAATGATGTCATATTCAGCATCAGGAAATTTCAAAGGTAGTTTCGTTGTCTCTATATCAAATGCACAAACATGAACTTCAGCACGTTGAAGAAGATCAGCTCTTTTCTTTAACTCAACACCCTCAACGGAAACACTAACATCATACCACTGTCCACACCTAACATCTGCACAATATTTCAATAGTAAGAACGGTATGACGATGAATGGAGTCAAAAAGGATGAGGCAGAATGAGATGCATGACAAGTACCCCTTACCCATATCAATCGCAAAGCGAACATGATATGGAACATCATATTCACGTAAATCAATAATGCAGTCCAAATAATCTTGTGGTCTTTCCACTCTGCTGAAAATAAGAGCATAATAGCCATTACAAACAAAGAAAGAGTAAAGTTATACAACACAACCATGAAAAAGAAAGATATACAGACAAAGTGAAGTATGCTCAGGCAAACAGATGACTAGTGATAAAGAACAATGCACAGAATGGAAACTTCCACCTATTGATGCATCAGATGGGGAAAAAATTAAAAGTAAAAGTAAATCTACCAAGGTGATTATAGAGAAGATGTATTTAAATGCACATCTACCTCTTATCACTGTATATGGACTCAAATGCTTCAGAAGTATCCAGTTTTGATTGGTTCCTTTCAACAACATGCAGCAGATCATTCTTTACATGCATTAATTGCTGTACAGTATCAAAGCATATCTTCAAATATGACCTACATAAACCAGACAGATGATTTCTCTGCCATATCAAAAGAAACCATTTAGAAAAAGCCAAAAATTACATCTTTCACAGAAGAATTCGCTGCTAAGGCTAATGTACAATCAGTAAACTAAAAACCTGTTAGCAGCTTACCAAAGATAAATCTTCTTTATCTATGATATCTATGTTGGCAATGTATGATTCATAGCGTCTCTTGAGATACGCCTCAACCTCAGACTCCATTTTGTCCTACAGCATCACAAGTGATAACAAATGATCACCCAAGAATACAGGCATGAGACAATCGAAAAAGGATGCAACTTCGCCACTCTCTCCAAATCAGACCCATACTTACCTTGGCAGCAGCATAGAAATAAGGCCGAAACTTGTGTTTTGCTTTGAATGTGGATCCATCCTGTACCAAAACATCATATGCAGATCCAGCTTCAGCTGAACATCGGATAATTCTATTTTACATGAAAAGAGGAAAAGAATTTCAAAATCCTTACCTGCGTAACAAAGTAAAGGTCAACACAGCTGTAGATCTTGCTTGTATCTTGATCCTCCCAAGATGACTGCAAATCAGAAGACATCCAAAAATTTAGCGGAATTATAATCACAAAAGGCCAAATGAAACAATAATCAAAACCAGATTAAGGGAATGAATTTCTCACAGAGGCTACAGTGAGAAGCCAACCGAGCCGCTTCTCGCCTTCGGTGAAAGGACTGAAACCTAGCTTCGATTCAAGCTCCTCTTCAGCCGAGATCCGGAGCTTCTGCTTCGATATGCCTCGGGAGTCACCCCTAACTCTCCTCCGAGCATCGCCATTCATGGCCGATGATCTCCAGCCCGGATCGATAGAGTAGATCAGAAACCCTAGATCGAAACCCTGAACCTTTCTCAAGGGCGGGATGAAGCCCTTTCATAAAGGATATTTTCCCGCGCTGCCGCCATTTTCATAAAGGCGAAAATAACCCTGGCTTAGTTTCAATATTTCCGAACCATGGCCGTGACGTCATCAGATCCAGAAACTGGACAACATCCACCGTTGAATCAATCAGACCAGGAGAAGTCATCAACCATTCGATCGTTAACAAACGGTCAAGATCTATTCAACGCATGGTATTCATCGTAGTATTTTATTTATTATAAGAAAGCGCTGGTTTGGTCCCATCGAGGAAACCCTAGAAAAACCTCTCTGCGGCCGAAGAAGCTCAAACGAGAACTTCATCACCAGCCGTTTCAGGTGAGCAATCATCTCTCTTGTTGATTTTTTTCTCTTGTTCATGCATGAATGTATCATCTTCATACTTGTTTGATTATGATGAGAGTGTTGATGTTCATATGTTTGATTATTAAGTGTTAGTGTTCAGTTGTATACGTGATTTTGTTCTGTTTATAGAATGAAGGTCATTGCTGCCTATTTGCTTGCTTTGCTTGGTGGGAACTTGAGCCCTTCTGCTGATGATCTGAAGAATATCCTTGGATCAGGTGCTATACAATGTCCTGCAACTCCAAGGTTTCAAATTTTTGTCATGTTAAGATTGTATAATGCTATGCTATTCTACTTGAATTTCTGCATGAATGTGATAGTTCCTTGTGGTGATCACTGATGGGAGTATTTGTTATCTGGAGATTGTCTTCTTTGCTTCCATTTGACTGATGATTGTTAAAGGGAATTTGGAAAGTTTAATGTGGCAACTTTTTGTCTTGTTGAATTATATAATGTTGTGCTACTTCAGTTTGTAATTTGATTTTTTAAATTAAACAAGAAAATAGTTGTAGTTTGAAGTTGTTAATCAATAAATCCTTTTTAGAGATTCGATCAATATGATCAGTATTATGATTTCCTTGTTAATATCTTTTCTTTTGTGTAGCATATGTCTTTTTAAGGTATATATTGTGTGATTTAAAAAAGCTTATGCATGCCAATAGAAATGTTTATGGTCCTAAAAGCCTACTTAGGAAGTACTTCACCAATGCACTTGAGAAAATAGAAAGTGAAATAACATCACCCCCTAAAGTGACAGCTTAACTATCATTTTATGAGAATCAACATTGCATGAAAATTCCATCTGTGGAATTGCTAAATCTTTTCACATCAGTTTATATAATCAAACATGCCAGTCACTAACCAATGACATTTTAAACATTGTATCAATGCTACTTGTTGTTTTTCCAATGCTTGAGTTTTCTTTGCTAGTAAATATGACTTTTCTCTTATGTGACAGTTGGAGCTGAAACTGATGAAGATAAGTTTGAGTTCTTCTTATCTGAAGTTAAGGGCAAAGACATAACTGAGCTTATCGCTTTGGGTAAGGAGAAATTGGCATCAGTGCCTGCTGGTGGTGGTGGTGGTGGTGCCCTTGTGGTGGCAACTCCTGCCGGAGGGGCTTCCACTGCTGGCCCCGCTGCAGCTGAGCCAAAGAAGGAAGAGAAGGTTGAGGAGAAGGAAGAGTCAGATGATGTAAGCTCTTTAATAATTGTGTATTATTTTGCTTTGATATTTCAAAGTTTGCTAGTTTGCCCTTTTATATTTGTCAGAAGCAGAGGAAGCTGACCTAGATTTTTTTTTTTTTGCTTGCTTAAATATTTGAATAGTAGCACACTCTTCTTCTCTCTCTGAGTCATGAAATTAAAGTTTTTTTTATTGTTCATGGTCTCTGCAGGATATGGGCTTCAGCTTGTTTGATTAATTGTTTCTTGGGAATCACCTTTCGGTGGATTGTCAATTTATGCACTCTGGCAAGGATGTTAACTTCTGGTACTATAGGGCTTTATCTTTATTTCTAGAACATAGGCCATTTCAAGCCAACCTCTTTTTGTGTTCAATGAACAAACAAGTTTGGAATAGGTACAGTGACAGTGAAGGGTTTTCTTTTTCATTCTCTTTTAATGCAACATTTTGTTTCGGCAGATTAACCTGTGCATCTTTTCATTGTTGATTTCTAATTAATTTCTATGTACTTGAGATTTCTCTATATTGTCAAAGCTGTGATTCAAGGTCAACGAGGAGCTAGAATGAAATGCATGAGATGTTTTTGGTTAAAATGCATTTAAAAAAGTCAGACATGCATGATTCGTGGAAACATCTCACGCTTAACCTGCATTGCAGGGATGCTGTTTGTCTGGCCGCGATGCTATAGTTTATCATGATAGAGGCTATAGTTTATCATGATAGAAATTGCTGATACCCTTATGTTGGGCTTGATAATGTTGGAAACTATGCTTGAGAAAAATATCTAAAGCCTTGGGACATGTACACAATCCACTTGCATGAATTATATCAGGCGATGTTGGGGTCATTCAGCTGTTTTGAAAACCCACCATATCCTCTTGTCTCTGCCTAAATAGTAGCCATACGTTCATGAGACCAGTTTGAAGTTTGAACATTAAAGAAGAAAATATCAGCCCATAATCCTTTTCCATGCTTCTATTTATCCGGACAAGGACTTTGAACAGACTGGCCCATACCATTCACACTCTTCAATCAATATTAGCAAAAGGCATCCATTGTAGAACACAGAAAATCAAACTTTTATGCTTGTTAAGGTCCATCTCATTTGACATTCAGAAAAACTAACGATCACGTAAACTAAATCCACCAAGTTACTGCCATTGCCGTGTTGTGTTACTGTGTTAGTCACCTGATGGAACTGGGGACCATGATGTCCCAGTCAAACTCAGTCCCTTCACAATCATAAGCAGACCGGCAAAGGAGCAGGGGAAAGAAGATGAGGATGTGTGAGCCACTGGACAATCCTTAACACAAAGGTTTACATACTTACTACTTTTTATCAAAGGATGGAGTCATGGAGAGATCAAGAAGCAAGGGGTCACTTTCTATGTTATTGTCTCGTCTTGCCTCTCATCAAACTCTGAAAGTCCCGGAGCATATCCAGACAATACTTATACCAGCACTTGCCCCCCAAAGATCCCACAACCACAAACAGACACAATTATTGAGACACCCCCCAAAACTCATCATCATCATCATGAATAAAAGAAACCCACCAATATGACCTATATGTATAGACTTTTCAGTGTGGCAAGAATCCATTTAGATAAATAAATGAGAAGCAGCAAAGAAGAAAGACCTCTATCCCCATGCATTGCATACATCCATCCATCATGTGAGCGGCTATACCAATAGAAAAAAAAAATGTAAACTAATGGCCCGGGCGGCCCCGCGACAGCGCACGCGGGTTGGGTCCACGGCCGGCGCGAACCAACAACGCCTCTCAGCTTATCGTGTCCCTCCCGCCCCCACACCTTACCTCCTCACCTCACCTCACGTGCCAGCCCCACGTTTTACTTTTTTTTTTTTCCCCCTCAATAAAATTATTATTAATTATTATAAAATTTAATAATAATCCACAAGACTATCATCGGGCCCGCTATCGTCCGAGACGTCGTGACTGTTACTACTGCTACTGAAACTTGGGGGGATGTAAGGCGGGGAGGTGCAGCGAAGCAAAGCCCAGTTGACAGAGTTGAAGAAGGGGTGGCGTTTGAGGGCGGTGGCGCCCATGGTGGAGCCCAGTCGCTTAGATGGGTCTTTGGATAATAGACCGGTGATGAGATCCTTGGTAGTAACCGAGACCGGGGGATCTTTAGGAAAATCTAGAGCGCGGGCCACGATGTTAGCAAGGGTGAGCTCGTTGTCGCCACCCTTGAACGGCGTAAACCCGTAAAGAAGCTCGTAGATGAGGATACCAAGTGTCCACCAATCGACGGTGGAACCGTGGCCCTCGCCGGAGACAATTTCAGGGGCTAAGTACTCATGTGTACCGACGAAGGACATAGAGCGGAGGTCGACAGGTTCGGCAACGAACTCGAGTTCAGGGCCACGGCGGCCGGGCCGCTTCTTACGGCGGCGTTTGGGGTGGAGGCATGAGACGGCGGGGACCATGCAGGCGGGGAGGATGCAAGAAGCGGCGGCGAAAGGGGGAGGATCGGTGGCGGCGGAATGGCTGGAGAGGATGAGCGGGTTCTTGTCTGTGATGATCTGGGCGGGGGTGTTGGTGGGACCCTCGCATTTGAGAGAGAGGTCGAAGTCTGTGAGCATGATGTGGCCGTCGGAACGGACCAGCACGTTTTCGGGCTTTAGATCCCGGTACACGATCCCCAGCATGTGGATGTATTCTAGGGCCACCATCACTTCCGAAGCGTAGAACCTGCAAAACTAACGCCAGCTTTTCTTAATTTAATAACCACGAGGCCCAGATTCACAGTTACTTTTTTTATTTTATTATTATAATTATTATATTGATGTCCACCCGCAAAGTCAAATGCTAAAGCTGAAACTATTCACGTTACACACAAAGGTTGTGAAAACTCTAATCAAATATTATTATTTTTTTTATTGTAGTTTTGGTCTTTCAATTTCATCGTTAATAATGTAATAATCTATTATTCTACTTTCAAATTTAATTAAAAATTTTTTTTTTTTTAAAAAAAAAAAGTAAATATGTTTGTGTATAATTTGAAAATTAAATACAAACATAAATATAAAAATCAAAATAACTAATCATGGACTATACAGTATATACCAAGAGCAAGACTATCACTGTTTGAAATGAAGAAACCGTGTCTAAGTATCAAACAGTTGATCAGTAGTCGGTGAGAGATGGGAAACGGTGGACCCATCTGGAGAGTTGGACAACTAGTCCCAGCTAACTTAAAAACTCTATTGATTCAGATAGAAACATCAATTATGTGGCACATCTCCATCGGGGAGCTATTGCACATTAATTCAGATGCGATCGTGTGTGGTCTTATCGCACAGGAATGTTGGTTTCAGTCAGATTTGTTGAGATGGATGAGTTCCAACAATTGTGACTGTTATGGAGGCTGATTGTCCCACTCCGGGACCAACAGTAACCGAATGGCTGCTGCTATTAGGTCCTATGGGATTGGTCCTTTTGTTTTTGGATTCATTCCGGTGCCCTTCGAGTGGCCCCGGCGGTCTGGTCAATTGGAATGTAGGCAATAAATGAATGCATGTCAGTGTACATCTTACAGCCAACCAGTTGCTGCCAACACTGCCAGGGTCTAGAAAAAACAGCGTCTGTGCAGTGCAGATGCTTTTGGACTCCCAAAATAAATTACTCAAAATATATATATATATATATATATAGTAATAAAAGTTTATAACTTTATACCCTCCCCTCCTCAGAATGGTTAAATTCGGTGTGGGGCCCAACCATTTTTTTCTTTTAAATTTTTTATTTACATTAAACTACAGTATAACCGTAATTGAACTAAACTGCTACAGTGAGTTGTGTTTTTCACGTGAGGCATCAATGAATCATCCGTCAAGTCAAGCCATTATAGGCAAAAACAAAAAAAGATCATGAAATTAGTAGTGGTTGGTTCTACTGCACATCAGAGGAGCCCTCATCTAATTATAGTCAAGCCCAATAACTAGACGCAACAGTCCAATCAGTGCCTTGCTTTAACACCTAATAATTTAGGATTAATAAAATTCATAAACAATTACGCCAAAAATAGAGCGAATGGTTCTAAAATGCCCATTTTTTAAAAAAATAAAAAAAAAAAATAACAAAATAACAAAAAAATAAATGGAGAAATATAATTATTATTCCTATTAAAAAAAAAATAGAAAAAATGGCAACACGAAGGAAGGAACGAGCCAAGCTAACATGATGAGCACGCACCTGACAGCGGACTCGTCGAAGCGCTTCGCAGGTTGCCGCTGGCGAAGCACATGGAGATCGCCGCCGGGGCAGAACTCGGTCAGCAGACAAGACCACCGCTCATTCTCAGCGCATCCATAGAGCCTGGGGAGGAACGGGTGGTCTAATAACTCCAGGATCTCCTTCTCCGTCCTCGCCCTGCCCTCCTTGTTCCGCCCTTCTAGCTCCTTCTTATCCATCACCTTCGCCGCCATTAAACACCTCTCCCTCCCTTCCCCACCCTTCAGCTCCGCCAGGTACACACTCCCTATGTCCCCGCTCCCCAATCTCTTCAAGAATCTCAGATCATTGAACGAGATCGAATCATTTCCAGTGTCTGCGGATCTCTGCCGCCGGATCGCCTTCAGGCTTGGATCATCGGGCTTATGGGGCTTTGCGGTGCTGATACTCGATCCCGAACCGGAGGAGGAGCCAGCCGACATCGTCCCGGAGCCGGACCGGTCCGAAGAGTCGAAGCTCATGCTTTTCAAGTCATCGGCGAGGTCGTCAGGCATGGCTGGAAGGCGCGGGCGAGAGGGAGAGATGGAATTTGGGGGCTGTGATTCGGTGGAGAGAGAGAGCAAGGGGGGTGGTGGGGGTTTTGAAGGGATGGCGCGGGGACTTGGGCCGGCAACCAGTGGTTGGGCCATGTGGCGGGCCTGGAGATAACCTCAAGCGATGAGCACGGGCCCATCCCATCCCCAAATTCATGCTTACCCCTGGACCACACCATCCTTATCATACTCCGCGGGTATAATTTATCTAGCAAAATTCGGTTTAGTAACTAGTAAGTAACATTGCTCACATTGGCACGATTCATTCAAACCATCGTTTTCTACTAATAAGTAATAACGCTATTTGTTAGTTTGTTTATTTAGGAGAATATCTATCACCACCTGGTGTCTGCTGGGGTATGTCACAGTCATAATGAATTAAATGAGTTTTTTTGAATTATATGATATGATAATATATATATATGTGTGTGTATACTGAATAAATCACTTATTTATTGAAATAAAAAAAATAAAATACTAGTACATTAAATCTACTAATAAAGATGAAACAGAAAATAAAAAGAAAGAAAAAAACATAATTCATTCAATGAACAAAACTGTACCATTGTTCTTATAATTAAGAAGAGTTATCCATAGCTGAAATTTGAAAGTTTTCAAATTTTGGGTATCCTTGAAGAAGAGCAGGTTATAGAAGTATTACTTTGAAGAACATTATATTAAACCAGTTCTAGAGAAAAGGAATTAATGATATTTTGCGTATGGCATCTGATTAGCAAATTATACAATTAACGTGTTCAGGGTCATGCAGTACAACAGAGATACTAATAAGTGGAAAAACAATGGTCATAATGTCAAACCAAGATAGATAGATATATATATAGCTGTAGCCTGTAGGTTTGACTATGTACTAGAGTTAAACCATTATTCACAAGGTCCCATTTTGATCCTCTGCATTTTTGCTTTATTTTCATCAATGCCTCTGCAATCTAGTGTTCGTAGAGCATTGAAGATGCTATGTGTCTTGACTAAAATGCACAAAGAGTAAAAGCCAGAGAGCTTCACAAATAACAATAAAATCTTAGGCTTAATAATACAAATGCTTGTTTGGTTTTTGTCAGGAACTCTTTTAATGCTTGTTGGACAACATAATTATTAACGATTTTTTACGGATAGTGGGGGAAATCCGTCACTATTTGGACTATAAAAGAGTAAACCAAACCAAAGCCAACCAAGCCAATCATTTGATATGAAAAGCTTTAAACATGTTGATTAAATAACAATCAGGATAAATAAATGTATATAATTTTTTTAAAAATATATATTATTATTTTCCCATTTTGTTTTTATTTTGAGCCAGAATCCATGCGGTGCTTCCACGTGGAGCCTTAAAATGGGCCTTTAAATCCACTAAATAGAAAAAGGATGCAGATTTTTAATCCATTTTGGAGAGCTTATGTTATAATATAATGAAGGTTGCCGTTGGGCATGGAGACCAAGCTCTTATCTTTCCTTGTTTTGGTGATGAAAGCCATTTCGTGTCGGTTTTCCGTTGAACTTTCAGAGTAATAACTAATAAGACGTGCATGACGGCTTTGTTCCATTTGGATGCTAATCCTTGGTGTTCCCTAACCCACACCCTTTCTTTTAACTTTCTTTAGTGCCTGTGATTCATAAGACACTGGATTTGTGGGAATTGTTTTTAAAACATATATTTTCTTATAAAACTAGCAATTATATAACTTCAATTCCTTTGAAGTAGCATCTTAAAGGTCATGTTATGACATATATATATATCGGAGAGAACTAAAATGGTTTTGCCTTTCAAAGTTTTTATTTTTTTTTTAATCTTCATTATTTAAAGTAATTCTTTTGACATACAAGTCTATTACCAACACAAAATTGAATCAAAAAATCCCTCATAAAATTTATTTATTTTTTTTTATATATTATAAAAAGTAGATAAATCATCATCTATTGATAGAGAAGCAGAACTTTGCCAATGACGATTTGATCTATTAACATCGGGTCTCTTGCGTAGGGTGTTCACCTCGAGTGTCGAGCGTGGCTCCCCGAGTTCGATCCCCATTTTGCGCAAGATGAGGGCACGGTTCGGTGGTAAGTACTGCTCCCCATTGAAGCAGAACTTTTGAGATGACACGAGTATATTGGTTGATGTCATGATTATCAAGTAAAAATTGGATTTAGCATGCAATAATACATGACAATTATAAATAAATGCATGGAGTGAATAAGGCTCAAGGGTTGATAACATCGCTCTCTTTTTTGAGGATAGTATTTGGGAACTTTTTATATATATATATATATATATATATTCCCTTTTGATTAAAAGTTGAAAGTTTGGATCCATCATTTGTCCACATTTAAATTTTTTTTTTATTAAATCTTAAATAATTAAAGGGGCATTATCATGAGGCAGTGCGGTTTATAATTGTACAAGCCATAATTTCTAAATGGATTTTTAATAATGAGTGCTAGACATCACTTTTCCCTAAAAAATGTATAAAATCACATAAACTTATTATGCTAATTAGTCTGGTTTATAAGAATAATATTATTCCTACTCGTATATTTATTTTTTGAGTCATAAGTTTCACATATATGTTCTCATTTGGTTTCTCATGGCATCTCATTTTAATCAAGAAATTAAAGTAATATATCAGAAAATTAGAATAAAAATACCTATTACATATATATATATATATATATATATATATATATATATAACATAATGAGGTGAATTTATGAAAATAATACATTTTTGAGCTCAGGAATCAGAATAGGTATCTCCTGGGATATAGTTACATCTTGGATCATTTGGGCTGTGGATCAAGTTTCATGGGCCGGGCCATTATATAATTACCTTGCCGCGGCCGGCCACGACAGTGATCAACCTCGAGAGTCGAGAACTCGAGTGAGCTAAAGGATGATGATGGCTTCGGAAATGGCGGACATGGCTTGCGCTTCAGATGAAGATCTCGTTCTTCTGGTGCTATCCGATCCTTCTACTTCCCAAGAAGAAGAAGAGGAACTCATGCAGCTCGAGACATCAATCTCGGCCTCGGATATCCGCAACTGGAACCTTCCTCTGATTTTGTCCTCCTCGATCATCAAAGTCGAGGCCAATCGAAGCAGGCAAATCACTTATTTTTCTTGAAATTCAATATTAGTATTACCACAATCACTGCTAAATTTTTCATTGTAATTCGCTCTTTCAGGCTCATGAAGCAATCCTCGTACTTTCGTGGCCTTCTCGGTGGAAGTTTCAGGTAATTCCGAGCTGGAGTTATTGATATCTGAATTGTTTATATCAACCTCAAATCGTCGCCTTTCTCATTAGGTAGATCAAAGGTGTTTGCTTTTTTTTTTGCTCAATCTTTAGGTGTGTTGCTAGTAGAGGTAGGGAGCAGCAGCCAACAGCTAACTGGACTATATATTTGCTGTAGCTTTACCATTTACTCGCTTTTCATTTTCTAGTTTCTCTGTTTTGCTATTTTGCAGTGAATCCAGTCTTCGTCATGTAGTGGTGCAGTCGAACCTTGAAATTATTGTCAGGATTCTGCAGTTCATATATGGTTTATCAATCAACGTGACTCATGATAGCTTACTCCCCCTTCTTGAGGTAATATTACCTTTTTTTTTTATCTTTTAAATACTATTGTTTGGTGTCCCTTGCTTGTTCCGCGTCTAGCTTATTATTCACCATGAGACAAACTTACAATTTGTGTTCTTTATGGATGCTTGGAGTAATTGCGAGCTTGACATCATTTATAAGCTCAACTATGAAAAACTTGCGAACAACCAGTCAAACAAACACAATATTTGATACATGAGTACTCCACTCCAAGTGTAAAGCCGCATGGAATGCTCAGCTTATATATTAATTTTGCTAGCAGATATTTGGCAGACACTTACCTATGTTGCTCCTTGAGATTTATGTATTTTTTCTAGATGCATAGGATGGTATCTAATCATGTTTATGCTGAGTTCAGGGTGCATTATTTTTTGGCGTGGAGGGCCTTCTCTTGGAGTGTGAGAGCTGGTTCCATAAGTCTACTTCATCAACAGGCATTGATGCACTGGAAATGCCATTAGATGCATTAGTTGAGATTTGGAATTTTGGCTCAGATCATGGTGAGTGCTTCACTGTTTCTTAATGACAAAAGAATATCTTTTTGGAGTTCCCATAAACAATCTCAATTCTCAAGTGTATCCCCATGATTTCAAGAGCGCTGTTGGTTGCAGGAATTGGTTTTATTCAAGAAACATGCAAAGATTATTTAGCACGGAATTTTGTAGGTAACTATACTATATGTTGTTTGCACATTCCGTTTATTGTTAATGAATTTGGCAGCTGTGATTTGGGTTGATTTAACTTGTAGCTGTGGGATTTGTCATAGTTTTCAGTGAATCATGCATGTGACCTGGAGGGTACAAGTTATTTTAGTCACCAAGCTATTACTTATTTGTTTTCAAAATTAAGGTTCTTTGTAGGTGCATCGGCCTATCGTATTGGGCACATACACATAATTATCTATTAATGCTTGTTTATGGTTGTCAATTTCAGCCATTGGCTGCATCTCATGAATATTGAAATTAAATGTCTCTGTTGCTGAGGTTCACGTGCATGTTCTTGTTTCTTTAGGCTTCTGTATTAATTATTTAAAGCCTTGAACCTAAAATGTATTTTATGGCAGACGTGGACCATGTTGAGTAGCTCTTTTGCTAAAATCCCATATGATTTACTGCAGTCTATCATAGAACATTCTTATCTAACTGTAGAGAGGTTAGTTCTTTCAAGGTTTGCAAGACTCGTTTAATTAGTATCTGATTTCTTTTTTTAATAATTATTATTATCTTTATGCATGTAGTGAGATGCAATTATGTGACGCCCTTCTAAATTGGCTTTCCATTAATTCAAGCTTCTCTGATTGCTTGTCTGTGGACTGTGGGAACCATTACTTTCACATTCTTAAGAAGGTAAAGTTCAGAATTTGATAATGGATTTCTGGTTCTGTGTTACATTCCTTCTGAATTGTATCTCACCAGACATTAAATGTTGAGTGTCATGGAATTTCTTTTTCATGTCTTTTCCTGTTATCACGAATGCATTTTGTCCATCATTACTGCATGCTTATTATTTCTTTCTATTAACCTACCTTGTGCTGGTACTTCAATTATGTTTTTGGTCAATCATTGCTCTATTTTACTTGCCAGGTTCGAATCTGCCTTCTTCCGTTATGGTTTGCTGCTGGTATGTACAACTCCTCTGGGAGATGATTAGGGATACAGATTTAATGTACTTTTGCTGCAAAGATCTCTACTATGCTTATAACTGACAAAATAGATCTTTTTCTAGCTAAAAAAAGATGCTTCTTCGAATATGCTGACAAGTGTGTTACTGCAATCCTTTATTTGATGGAAAATTATCACACAAGCCTACTAAGTGCTGTTCCCAATGGTGTCCTTGATAATTACAGAGTTCGCCTAACGAAGTATTCCAAGGTAATATGCTTATCCTTCTACTTAACAATGACTGCTTGCATGCTAGTCATTTGTCTTTGTTGTTCTGTACTCTTCTCTTTATGCTTCATTTGTTATGATATGAAACTTCCACTTTTGGAATTTAGAAGGTTGGAATTTAGGGAGCATTTGCCATCAGTTTGACATCTTTAATTTCTTTTTTTACCTTCAGAAAGTAGCACTTTCAGGCTGCCCCCAAATAACAGTGGCCTTTCTGATCTTGGCAACATTACCTCTTGAAAATGATGCTGTGTTGATGATGAGAATAATTAATTCCCTTATCGAGCTTGATAATGGGAGGGAAGATTGTCAGCTCTTCAAGAAATCACTTCATATATTGTCTTTTGAATCTGTACATGAGCTAGACATATCCAAGTGCCCAAAAGTGCAATTTGGTGCTGCTGTCAAATGGTTACACTTGGCATTCCCGTCATTGAGAATTTTGAAGGCATCTCACAGTGTGGATTTTGAAATAGACCACTTATTTTACTTATCACGGAACTGCTGTCATATCCATGAGGTTGACTTAACTGTTGATGTTAGTCCTGTCATAATTATGAAGGTATCAATCTTGTCCGCTTCAACTGATGAATATGGGCGCTCAAAGAACACAGGATATAAATTGTCGAAAGAATATTTTGCCACTACGGAAAACCCCATCCTCTCAAGTGTTACAAAATTGTCTTTGGAAGGACGGAATAACATTAACGGTAAGACATGTTTCTGCTGCCATCGTGGTATGGTTGATATGTAGATATGTATTCTCATTTATATTGTAAAATTTGTTTAGTGAGGCATTACTTTTTATTGCTTGGTATTTTTTTTTGAACAAGTCATGGTAGAATTATCATGGTTTTCATTTATAGGACAGTAGATGTGTATATTGTCCATGATGTATAAAACAAACAATAGCGTTTTATTTTGAAATTCTATAATTCATTTACCATATGTGTTTGTCCACTTATACCAGAAAATATTGAACTTCTGATTACTGTTATCATTGTTGTCAGATCTGGACCTCTTGAGCATATCTTCACTCTTTGGTTCCCTGTGTTATCTAAACATTAAGGGATGTGCCTTGGTGACTGATATTGGAATATCTAAGCTCTTATGCAAGTGTCCCAACATTAAATCATTGATACTGTCATACACATCTTTTGGAAGAAATTCAGTTCTGGCTCTTTGTTCTGATAATATGACATCGGCTGTCTCCTCTGGTGATTGTGACCACAGAAAGTCAGGCACAATGGCTTATCATCTCCACCAATTGCAAATAAATGGCTGCAAGGGTTAGAAGATTCATTTCCTTGTGTTATCACTTGAACAGAAATAGAAATCTGCCTTAGCATCGAATATTCATTCTTCAAACTAATATAAACTGCTTTCTGACTTTGGCTTTTGAACTCCATGAAAACTTCACCAACTGGTTTTACTTGGCTGGATTTGACCTTTTGTCTCTGTGTTTCCAGTTTTGAGCTGCCCAGCTTATATTTGATTATCTTAACCGCACATTTTTGGTGTTTCACAGATGTTGATCAAGGTTCTATGATAAAGCTTATGAGCCATGCTTACATGCTGAAGGTTTTGTGTATGAATGAGACTTCCCTTGTGGATGATGCTCTATTTGGCTTCCAGGGTTGTTCTTTAGAAGAACTAGATGTTTCTGAGACCAAGGTATAATTCATGTAATTCCTAATTTGCTATTCTTTAATATTCCTTTACATCATTAACATTGATTAATTATGATATCATTCCAACTGTGTGCGCAGACTTGCTAATTGTGGTGCATTCATGTTTTTCCCGCTTTCATTTGCAATTTCTATTACATCTTCCTGATGTTTTATCAACTAATTAGATAACCTGCATTGAACTTCTCAAACTTAAAAATTAGAATTTTAGTCATTCCTTAGATTTATTGGATGAATGCCTTACAAGTTATAGAAGGGATTTAATCAATTTTCTTTGGCTCGTATAATGGTCCGCGTAACTCTGTCATAGTATTAGAACTTTTTGTAGCATCTATTTGTTATATATTTCAGTTTTTCCTAAGGGCTCTTCTGATTAAGTTTAGGTTTCTATGCAAGCTTTGGCTTTCATTATGAGAAGGAATTCAAATGTGAAGTGTTTAAAAGCAACCGGTTGCCAAAATCTACACCAGCATGGTAGTAGTTGGACACATGGTGCCGCGAAAAGTCATCATGTGCTTTCTGCTGAGTTAGGCAGGATCCCCGCTCTAGAAGAAGTGGCGTTAGGATGGGGATTTTCCACTACGTCCCTGGACAAGCTAGAAACTGCAATCGGGAAACTAAGAGCCATATCGTTGGGCCTTGGTGCATCACTGGACCATGATTCACTCTCTGTGCTACCTAGGATTTGTCCATTGTTGGAACGTGTGATTCTTACTTTTCAGGTAATTCATGATGACAATCCATAGGCATTAGACCTATTAAGTTTATCTGTTTTAGCTGATTGCTGAATTCAGCAGGTGGTTTCGGATGGCACTGTAAGAAGTTTACTGGGATCTTTGAAGTATTTGCAAGAGTTGCAGTTAGTCTGCTGTCTCGGTGAGTTGACATCATATAGCTTTGAGATAGGTATGCCAATGCTGAGGATACTAAGGCTAGAGTGGGTAACTCCGTGGATGACAAATCGTGATTTGGTTATTCTGACACAAAACTGTTCCAACTTAGTTGAACTTTCGCTTTCTGGTTGTAAACTTCTTGATTCAGGTCAGAGGCACTTCAATGACTAAAAATCTGTTGTCATTTCCTTTTAATAGCACATTGTCTATATTCACAAGTTGGTGGTTCTCCATTCATTTCTTTGCAGATTCACAAGAAATTATCTCATCAGGATGGCCAGGTTTGACAGTTATCCATTTGGAGGTAAGTTACATTTACAAGATTTTAATGCACACCTTGAATGTTGACACTGAATATCTAGCTTTAATGAATTTGGATCATAAGCGTTGAAAGAAAATTGTTATTTTACTTGATACAGGCTAACATTTGTTGTTTTGTTAGAGATAAGTTTATGTTTTAGATAGGACTTAGCATCCCTTAATAGAGTTAATTAGATTAGGAGGTTGGTTGTTTCCCTTTTTTTTTGTTTGTGATAAAGTCTTTAGTTTTTCTATGGTGATTTTTTGTTAGTGAGAGACAACTAAGGCTAGTTAAAGGCTATCCATTTTTTGTTTTAATTGATTTCCGTGATAAATTCTCAAACTCTTCCTCCTGTTATTTTCCTGATGGGGAAAATTCAGCGTGCTTAATTCACGGTTTTCTCAATTATGTGAATTGGGCTGCATCATTGCTGGTGTATTGTTTAGCTGTGAATTTTAAATTTTTACCCATTTTAATGCTATTTCTACAGCAAATGATGCTGATCATTTGAATAGCCCTTGATTGTAATGGGTTGAGATCATCCTATAACGTCATTTTTTCTTTGTTTATTGTTTCTATTTATAACTTTTGTTAATGATCTTGTAGAAGAGAACTAACAGCCATGTTGTTGTGAGGAGTTTTATCTAGGTGTCCCCGTGACAAGGACATTGTTTCGGCAATGCCTTTTTGTTAGCAATAAGAGGCTTTTATGTTAATCTGAAAAAGTTAAACGGGCACCTAAAAGTAGAGTTCCATTGTATCTGTACTGAAATTAGTAACTCATTTAATTATTTATTGTAAAATTTTACTAAATTCTCCAGTACTCGATCCTGAATAACTATCATGCATATAACTTTTTAGTTGAAATAAGCTTTGACTTGCTTCTGTTTTACCAGGACTGCGGAAAAGTCACGGCGAATGGTGTTTCTTCCTTTTTTAATTGCAAGGCTGTTGAAGATCTGTTATTAAAGGCACAACGTGAGAGTTTAAGCTTGACCCCCAAGTTAAACACAAAACTTTCTGATACACATATATATTGGAATCCTTATGTGCATTTATTCATGATGCAGGGTCAAGGCATTGGGAGGAACTTTATAGTCCATGCTGCTTCACAGGTACTCATATTATCTAATGATAACCTCACAACCAAGACTTGTGTTCTGATCTTGACTAGTGTTGCAACAACTGCAGCTTCCACTGCTCCGTAAACTGGCTTTGGATTTGTGTGACGCATGCGATGGCGGGTTTGAGAGCCCAAGTGTAAGTACTTCACACCAAACATCAAAACAGCTGCACTTTCAATGCTCTGACTTGGCATTTGATATTTTGCTGCAGCATGCTGAGAGGTTCTTCCTGAGCAATGTGAGAATTAGTTGCTGCAAGTCTCAGAGGTGTGGGTTTGTGTTTATGGAGAAGAAGGCCTTCAAGCCAGTGCACAAGGAGACCATAGTTTTGGAGTGGAATCAGAAAGAGCTAAGAACTACACTAGTTAAAGAAAGAATATAAGAGTTGAACACAACAAACAGAGGCAATGTCATGTGGGCAGCACGCCAATGATCTTATTCACGGTGAAACAAGCCAATGAAGCTTTATTATTGAACAAACAAAAAATAAAACAATGGTGTCCGTGCAAAGAACAAAAACAAACAAGTTTGTTGAGATGGAACAAGTTTGAATGAGTACAAAGACTTTCTTTTTCATATAAAATTTTGCTTCATAGCTATTTTTGAAGGTATATAAATAATCACGTACTTTAATCAAGCTCCTCTTGTTACATATCCGTGTAATTGAAGTAAGGAATTTAACTTTAACTTGGATCAAATATCATAAATAACCCCCAACAAGAAAAATGAGAAATTAAAAATGCAGTTAAAAAAAATAATGACAATAATTCCACACCTAAAAAAAAAAAGAAGAAATCAAATTGTCAATGATTTTGGGATAATGATTACGTATTAAAAAAAAAGAAAACCTCTCTTTGATAGTTTTGCATTATGCGTGTTCTTGGTGAGCGAGAACCGTGAGCTATCCATATCGAACGCAACGCAGCAGGAGATGGAAAATAGCGGAGGAGAAGTGGTAGAGAAGGATCGCACCGTGGTGTGCATCGGCGACATCCATGGCTACTTCTCCAAGCTCCAAGCACTCTGGTCCAACCTTGAGATTCATCTCGGTCCCTCTAGCTTTGCCTCCGCCCTCGTCATTTTCCTCGGAGACTACTGCGATCGAGGCCCGCAAACCCTAGAGGTCCTTGACTTCCTCATCTCATTGCCGGCTCGATACCCTGCCCAAACCCACGTCTTTCTATGTGGAAATCATGAGTTCGCCTTCGCGGCTTTCGTCGGGGCTCTTCCGGCGCCGCCGGATGGGTCACCCTTCTCCAGCACGTGGTCGGAGTATGACTGCAACGAGGAGCGGGAGGGGTGGTTCAAAGGGTCGGGTTATGAAGAGATGCATTTGCAGGGGAGGAGATGGGCAGGTACTATCGAGGCGAAGTGGAATTCCCAGAAGGGCATGGGGTGTAAGGGCTCCATTTATGATGCTGCTCCAACCTTTCAATCTTATGGAGTGCCACATGGATCTGCTGGTGAGTGAAAGTAATCTATATATATATATATATATATATATATATATATGTTTTTTTCTTTATCTTGATTTTTTTCCCCCTTTATGTTTTTTTTTATCTCATTCAATTGATTTGATTCGTGTATGACATAGTGTTTGTTTGTTTTTTTCTCATGATTTTGAAATCTTCAAGGGACAAGGTGTTCTTTTTAATCCACTAAATAATTTCTTCCTGGGAATTTAATCATCTGATCTAGAAATGGGTCATTCGGATCTCTCAATCAGATCTTTTTTTAATCTTTTGTAGCTATGAAACATACTGTTAATTTTTTTTAATCATTTTCATGGCATATCACTTGTTGTATGAACATATATATTATGCATCATTGGCCATGTATGTCATATGTGTAACTAGATGAAGAACTGAAGGGGAAAATAACACAATTGTCCTAATTGATAAACTAGAAATACACTTTATGCATCTCTAAAGTATGCTTCTTTTTTGTTTTGGTTCTCTTTTATTTGTTTAACCATCAATGTATTATAATATATAAATGTTTCCTGATGTAGATCTATTAATATTGTTTGGTTAGTTATTTAATTGCTGTTTTATATAGTTGAAGACAAAAGAGAGAAGTGTCTTTCATTCAATCAAATACAATTACTTAAAATCTCTCTGTTGGTGTTCATTTTTTTCTAGACTTAATTAAAGCTGTCCCTGATGCTCATAAGAAGTTTCTTGCGAACTTGGTTTGGGTGCATGAGGAGGTAAGCTTTTATTTTCTTGTTATAATATAATCTTTAAAGTTTGTAGTAGTGTGGGAGTGGAGATGTTGTTTGGAGGTGGCTCTTCAAGCTCATTGTAATTGATGGCAGGATAATGTCTGGATTGATAGCCCAGATGGAAGGCTTTGTTGCAAATTGATTGCTGTCCATGCGGGTTTAGAGAAATCAAAGAACGTTGATGAACAGATGAAACAATTGAGAGCCAAAGACACAAGTCTGCCAAAAGTCACAGCTCTTAATGGGAGGCGTGATGTTTGGGAGATACCAAAGGTTGTGTTTGTTTTTCACTGGTTCTCTGAAATGGTTGATCATATGGGGATTGCAATGCTTACAGATAACAAACCATTATGTTTATTTATTTATTTTTCCCTTCTCTACATCGGAATGAGAAAATGCACTCTGGTTTGCTTTTTTAGCTCATGCTAGACAGTTTGATTTCAGGAATTAACTGAGAAGCCAACAATATTGCTGAGTGGTCACCATGGGAAACTCTTTATTGAAGGTCTCCGTCTTGTGATTGATGAGGGTGGTGGAAAGCAAGATTTACCAATTGCTGCTATTGTGCTCCCTCAAATGGTGATAATCCGAGATACAGATAAAATTTCAGCCATGGTTTTGGGATAATGATTACTCAGGTCATCTTCAATCTACAACTTCAAATTTTTACCTCAAATATCAAATTTGGTTTTATTTTAGTAAATTATATTTCAACCACAAATATCAAATTTTACTCCAAAAAAAACATATTTGCAAAATATTTTTTTCACATCTTTTTTATATTATTATTGCTATTCAATAAAAAAATACTTGAAATTAATCATTTTTAACAATAATTAATTAAATATTTATTACAATTTAATAATTTACTAATAAAAATAAATTAAAAAAATTACAACTAATTTTTTTTAAAATTTATGATTTAATTTATTTAAAAATTGAATTATGAATTTTTTAATTATCTTAAAAATTAATAAAATTATTTTTTCATATAGTAGGAAAATATTTGAAACTTAAACACGCATTGATTATAATTTTCACAATATGAAAATTATTTTAATTAGATATTTTACATTGAAAATTATAGACAAACATACAACAAATATTTAATATTGCAACATAATATTATACAGAAACATAGTCTCATTAGTTTTAATATAATATAGGCGGAAGTACTACTGATTTACCATAATATTAGTTTTAATATAATTAGTTTTTGCTACTAATTAATTAAATTAATAATTTTATTATAAATTAATTAATTAATTGTACATAAATTAATATTGTAGGTATATAATGACTACTTATAATTAAATTAATATATTCTTAACTTTATAATTTTAATTACAATAATTATAAAAATAAAAGAAAATTGATTAAAAAATTAACATTTATACAGAACCCCAAATTTGGGATCACAGCCAAACCTCAAATTTGGGGTTAAATTTAGGGATGGGTTGAAGCAATTCAAACTTAAATTTGACCCCAAATTTGAGATTTAGGTTATACATTGGAGATGGCCTTATTAAAAAAACCCTCACTTTGATAATTTTGCATTATTATGCGTGTTCTTGTGAGGTCCATATCGAACGCAGTAGGAGATGGAAAATAGCGGAGGAGAAGTGGTAGAGAAGGATCGCACCGTGGTGTGCATCGGCGACATCCATGGCTACTTCTCCAAGCTCCAAGCACTCTGGTCCAACCTTGAGATTCATCTCGGTCCCTCCGCCTTTGCCTCCGCCCTCGTCATTTTCCTCGGAGACTACTGCGACCGAGGCCCGCAAACCCTAGAGGTCCTTGACTTCCTCATCTCATTGCCGGCTCGATACCCTGCCCAAACCCACGTCTTTCTGTGTGGAAACCATGATTTCGCTTTCGCGGCTTTCGTTGGTGCTCTTCCAGCGCCGCCGGATGGATCGCATTTCTCTAGCACTTGGTCAGAGTACGAGTGTAACGAGGAGCGGGAGGGGTGGTTCAAAGGGTTGGGTTTTGAGGAGATGCATTTGCAGGGGAGGAGATGGGCAGGTACTATCAAGGTGAAGTGGAATTCCGAGAAGGGCATGGAGTATAAGGGCTCCATTTATGATGCTGCTCCAACCTTTCAATCTTATGGAGTGCCACATGGATCTGCTGGTGAGTGAAAGTAGTCTATATATATATATATATATATGTTTTTTGTTTTATCTTGATTTTCCCCCTTTCTGTTTTTTTATCTCATTCAATTGATTTGATTCGTGTATGACATAGTGTTTGTTTTTTTTTTCCCTCATGATTTTGAAATCATCAAGGGACAAGGTGTTCTTTTTTTTCTCATTCATATATATGTTGTTTGCAAATATATATTATGCATCATTGGCCATGTATGTCATATGTGTAACTAGGCGAAGAACTGAGGGGAAAAGACACCATTTTCCTAATTGATAAACTAGAAATACACGTTATCCATCTTTAAAGTTTGCTTCTTTTTTGTTTTGGTTCTCTTTCATTTGTTTAACCATCAGTGTATTATAATATACAAATGTTGCATGATGTAGATTTATTAATATTGTTTGGTTAGTTATTTATAATTGCTGTTTTGTATAGTTGCAGACCAATGAGAGAAGTGTCTTTCATTCAATCAAATATAATTACTTAAAATTTCTTTGTTGGTTTTCAATTTTTGTTCCTAGACTTGATTAAAGCTGTCCCTAATGCTCATAAGAAGTTTCTTGCGAACTTGGTTTGGGTGCATGAGGAGGTAAGCTTTTATTTGCTTGTTATAATCTGAAGAGTTTGTGATAGTCTGGGAATGGAGATGTTGTCTAAAGGTGGCTCTTCAAGCTCATGGTAATTGATGGCAGGATAATGTCTGGATTGATAGCCCAGATGGAAGGCTTTGTTGCGAACTGATTGCTGTCCATGCGGGTTTAGAGAAATCGAAGAACGTTGATGCACAGATGAAACGATTGAGAGCCAAAGACACAAGTCAGCCAAAAGTCACAGCTCTTAGTGGGAGGCATGATGTTTGGGAGATACCAAAGGTTGTGTTTGTTTTTCGCTGTTTCTCTGAAATGGTTGATGATCATATGGGAATTGCAATGCATACAGACAACAAACTACTATGTTTATTATTATTATTTTTTATTTATCCTTTCTTTACATCGGAATCAGAAAAAGCACTTTGGTTTGCTTTTTTATCTCATGCTAGAAAGTTTGATTTTCAGGAATTAACTGAGAAGCCAACAATAGTGCTGAGTGGTCACCATGGGAAACTCTTTATTGAAGGTCTCCGTCTTGTTATTGATGAAGGTGGTGGAATGCAAGATTTACCAGTAGCTGCTATTGTGCTCCCTCAAATGGTGATAATCCGGGATACAGATAAAATTTCAGCCATGGAGCAAATGTGAACAAATTGAAGAGTGACTCTTTTTATTTATGCTGGAAGTCAAGAGAGGAACAATGTATGATATACGAGACAGTGGATGAAATGCATTTATTGAAATAAAAAGTGAATGTTACAACAAATGAGGCAACGGTGAATACCTTTCCTTTATTAGCATTGTTAATAACATTTTATGCCTAATAAACATGAGGCATCCACCTAAATTGATTGGATTTCCCCTTCTTCAAAATAAAACATGGAAAGCAACCATCCACAAAACACTAAACGTTGCCCAGACTACGTGCAATGCTCAAAAGGCTCAAGCCAACCAGAATACACATCTTCCATTAACTACTCAGCAAGTTCCGATTCAACTGGATTGTACCTGGAAATATCATTCATAAAGCTAAAAAAAGGCTACAAGATGATAACAGCCTTTATTTCAAAATAAGAAATTATAAACTTTTGTAATTGACTGTATACTTAAACAGCACATTAAACAGTTGTTGGCAATTTTTTTTTTTTAAAGCCAGCATGTTGCACAAAACAAATTCCTATAGGAAATAGATATAACCATATCAATCTGCATTAATTGGGGCATCAGCAATGGCTTTAATCTCTTTTTTACTCCTAACCAAACACCGTTTCTTGGTTTCTTGGTCAAGTTTAACCAAATCCTCGGCAATTGCCATGTACCCATGAAGAAGCTCCTCAGACTTGTCAAGTTGGCCAGCTCCTCTGCTCTCACCATCAGTGTTCTTCAATAAAACATCTAGAAATCCTTTCCGTCCTCGTTTGTTATCTGCATAGTGATTATGAAGCCTTTCTGCTTCCCGCAATCCTGAGAGAGTAGGCATAAATTTCACCAGAAAAATACTTTCATCAGGAGGATTCACACAAGAAACCCTGATCTTCCCTGTCTCAAAACTCATTTCTGCAGCCACACGAAAAAAATTTATGAAGTCAATAAAGTTATCAGAAAAACATAAAGAACATGCGAACACTTCCACAAATGACCTACATGGAATGAGGACCAAGTGGACCTAACTTGGGTACATAATTTCTCAATCATAGTTTTTACATGAAAATATATAGAATAACAGCAGAAAGAAAAGACAAAGTTGACTTTTCTTGGGAAGAAATGTAGAAGCAAAACATAAGTGAAAAATAACCAAAAACAGAAGAGTTTGCAGGTGGTAATATAAAAAAATTTTGAGAGCCCATAAACATTCATCAAATAATTTTCTTTACTGACAGCCCATAAACCTAAGAAAACTTCCAGATGAACATCAATCAAATGGTTAAAAAAAAAGTTCGATGTCAATAGTTTCCACAAGACAAACAAACCTTTGAGTATCTCCTCCATTCTTTTAATGGTTATAATCTTATTCTTGGCCCCAATAGAACTGTTATGAACAACGATGATTGGAGGCCAAAGGATAAGGTCCTCCTTCAATGCTTTAGCTTCAGTGGCAGGCCTTGTCTGGTATGCCCTTGAAGAATCAGGAGTCATGTGCCAATTCCAGCCCATAAGAAGACAAAGAGCTTTGTGCAAACCCAGATGTTCGGTTCTTAAGCCCACCTTGGGGAAGTAGTAAGAGTGGCTCACCAGGCCATGCACATGTGGAAAGTACTTTTTTTGGCTGAAAAATCACAAATGGGTCAGAAAAATGCTACTCTCCAGTTAGTATCAACAGGAATCACAATCAATAAGTACTTGAATCTAAAAGATCACTCTAAAGATAATGTCATGACTGCCATTCTCACCAGTTTTTTATGGAAGGTTCAAATGTACAATGAAAGATACAGACATAAGCTCAAAGCAGCACATATGAGATAGAAAACTCATGATATGCGCCAGGTATGCCACAAAAAAAATAAGGCATTTGGATTAGATAGAATAGGGCTGGCAAACCAAACACGAGAAGCTTTTAAATAGACAGGGAATAGCTAATAAGCAACTAGAACAATGAAGCACTTAAAAAAATGAGCAAACATACACATCATCAGCAAATAATAGGCCACAATGGAGGCATCTTAAAGAAAGAAAAAAAAAAAAATCAAACACGGAATTTGCCCATTAATAAATTGTCAAATATGCATAATCTCATTATCAGCAGAATTTCAATTAAACAAAAGCATTCTGCAAGTTACTACAGATTAGATAGAAATAACAATAGCTTAAAACTTAAAAAAATCAAGACTTTGCATTAATTACACAAACCTCAGCTCGTAATTAAAACTAACCTAAGTTCCAGTTTTTGTCATAAAAAAGTGAAAACTAAACATAGCCTTCAAATGGTGAAAGCAGCCCTCAGCCCAGAGACCTAGACTGAAGGTGGATGGGTCAATGCCATTGGGAATCTAACACAACAAAAGTGAATGAGAACAACAACTAAAGGACACAGAGATCAACTGTGGTAATGATAGCAATTTACCCCGACATTGAAATTCAAATACTTCTGCTACTTGTTTATGAAACTGGTGGTGCAATTTTGATAGTCAAATGAGTTCACTGGCTTCAAGAGAGGAACTAAAACATACTGAAAAAGAAGTGCATGGATGCTGGCCTTTGAAAGCGATGGTAGTTCTGCTTAGTGTTTCAGGTCATAAACTTAGTAGGCAGAAAAGGTGTTGACCCCCACCTTTCCTTATTATTCCAACAATTACTTTCAAACAGCAGCTGCCATAATAGAAAAGGAAAGAAATATGACAATTGTTTGCCACAACCAGAAGCACTTGCCAAAATATTTAAAGATTCCTCATTTGTATCCTGTGAACTTCCAATCTAACACCAACTTAATATATGCAAGCCTTCTTTCAGGTTCTCTATAAATGTCCTATAGTCCAAGACTGTCCGAGGACAACAAACTATTCTCTTGAAAACAGGTAGCCAAGAGCAATCTTTTCGAATTATCCTATGTATAGAACTAAATTCACGGTTAGCATGATCCTAATCAATTAAAAAAATAAAACCCTAACATGTTCACTTGATGCAGTAGAAAATTGTATCTTCCCTGATATATAAGCGTCACATAACTCATGAGGGGCCAGTTTTCCACTGCCAAGTACTTATCACAAATAAAGAAGACAGACCTGCGACACGCGCAACAAAGCAGGTTGCTGGCTTTTCCTGTCTCCTGATATCTTTCCCGATGTTGTGGGCTTTCATTCAACATCTTAGTATACCGAAGGAAGGCCTTATGAACTAGCTGTTTAAACTCCTCTGAACCTTCTGGTGGTTCAGTCTTCTTAAGCAGATTATTACCACTAGAAAAGTCTCTAGTTTGCACTTCACTGCCACCATTGCGATTTTCAATGCTTCTTTTTAAGAATTTCAATGGCCTCAATGACGAATGTCTTCTCTCTGAAGAAAATGATCCATTGAAATCTGAAGGGCCTGGTCGAAGCCGCCTCTTCAAGGTCTGACCACGGCCAACATCTATATGTCTAGTAGAATTACCAGAATACAAGCCATCATCAGGGGCAAGCATCTGATGTGAGGCCATTCTATGCTGAGAACGTCCCAAAGCAGATCTTTTAGAATGCCTCGTTCGTATTCTATCCTCATTCAACCATATGCCATCATCACCAACGGGTGGCTGAATCCTTTTAAAGGCATTTCGATTATCTACCATTCTTGTCAAATCACCTCGGATTATATCCTCCTCCATACTATAATATTGGTTTCTAATCATTCTTTCTGAAGATGGTTCATACACATCTAAATCATCCCTGTAATACTCCGTCGGTGGTGGGCTTATATCATGCTTATAAATACTCACATGATGGTCTAACAACATTGGACTCTTAACTCTTCCCCTATAATCGATAGGACCAGAATCTCTTCCAAAAGCATGGTTTTCTTCATAAAGTTCAGGCTCATGATCTCTTGATACTTTCATTCTGAAGTCATATTGCTTACTCTCAGAAGAATCCAAAAAGTCCTCACACGCCTCCCTATGGATCCTACATTCTGGAAGGACCTCTCGAGGCAACACACGCCGCTGGTCCCAAAGCCCAGTCTCATGTACAGTCTTCCAAGATGCATCTCCTGCCTCATTAACCGTGTCTTCAGCAGCATCCATAAACAATGAACTCAGTGGATCTTGATATTCACCAGAATATTCCAACGGTGCCTTTAGGCGCATGTTATCTGCAACCACATAGCCATGGTCATCCCTCTCTCGCTGGCCCATCTCACGATAAGCATATTCCCACGGCTCATCCCTTGCCAGTGGGCTAACTGGTGCTCGTCTCAGTGTATCAGCTGAACCAAAGACTTCTCGATGCAAAGGATTCTCCAATAGCTTACTGGAAGTTCCCCTACCAAACTCATCAGATGGCTGATGAAGGTGGTCATGATACATGTTCACATAGTCATTGTTGACAAAGCTGGCAGAAGAACCAGGAAAAGATGACATCCTATGTGAAGGAGGCACAAAGGGAAAAGACCTATCTCGAGAGTAGACCTTCTCCCTCTCTACCTCAACATGTGTATCACTCGGGTGGTTATGATACCGAATACCCTCATTGTCTCGGATTCCCCTGGTAAGAGTTCCAGTGCCGCCTCCATGATCTTCAGTGCTCTTCATAACAGTAGAATCCTTTGGATAGGTGCCATCAGAGGGGTGTCCGAGGAAGGGCCGCATAGGAACATTATCTGAAAACACTGATTTGTGAGATAGCATGTCCTGGATGTCCAGCCCAGATGACGAGTGAGGAGCAACAATGCCATGGTGATAAATCTCCGAATCATTAATGGGCCGTGGAAGCTTTGATTCAGACGGATGGTCAGGTAACATGTACTTGGGCGGGTATTGGTAGCCCTCTACCAGGTCCCCAAAGGCTGCCCCACGGCTGCGAGGGGGCGGCACTGTTGGAGAAGGACGGTGCACCCGCTGGAGTTGCTGTTTCTCCTGGTACTGGTGACGAAGAGCATGCTCTCTTCGGTCTATGGTTGTGTTCCCGCGGCTTGGAGAAAGTTGGGGCCGTGGAGGGCTGAGGCTGCGGCGCGAGCGACGTGGAACGGTGGCATGGCGCCAATCAGAGAGTCTCTCCTTGTTCTTGGTGCTGGCTGTCGGCCCTGTCGGGGTACTGGGGGGAGAAGCCCTAGCTCCTCTGCCCTCTCGTCCTCCGCCACGGGATCTTGTCGAACCCCGCATCTTCTCTTCTTCAAAAAGTTACAACTAAGAAACTAGAAGAACAGGAATCAGCGGAAAAGATCTCAACCCTCTCACGGAATCTCAAGAACCGCCTCCGATCATCAAAACCCTAGCAATTAGCCTCACATACATACCGATATCATTGCATACAAATCAAGACAAGAGAAACAGAAGAAGAAGAAGAAGTAGGAAACCCTAACCCTAAACGAACAATCAATGGGTACAACGTTGTTCAGTGGCAGACAGGGAGATGGAGATCAGATTCGGACCTTCGTCATCGAGGGAGGACGCCGATCAAGATTCGGAGAGGATGCTACCATCGATGCCGCCATGCGCGAGGGTATCCGAAGCCAAGGTTTCCTCGAATCGTGGAGATGTTAGGTTTCGCTTTTGACGCCGATGAACTTTGGGATCCCGTTCTATCCTGAACCAAAAATATATATATATATATATAATAATAATAATTTGTGTGGACAATCTTAACCGTTGATGATTCTCAAGCGTTGCGGAGATGTTTACCAGAATAACTTGGACAATATTAACTTTTATTAAAATATAATTAATATTCATATATTTAGTTAAAAATGTTATTAACTATTTTTTCTATTCTTAATTATTAGTAAAAATCAAAGGTTTTTCTAAACAGGCTTCCAGCACAATTCTATTTGGCCCAAATGGTCCAAACTTATGAGCAACGATTGAATTTTAAGGATAAACAGGAAAACCAGCTCTTTTTTTTAAAAAAAAATTATATATTATTTTTTTGTACTGTTACGTATTTCTTTCTTATAATCTTAAGAGATGACTTAATTGTATTTTAAATAATTTGTTGTTTTCATAATGAATGATGATTAGGTGGTTAATAATCCACTTTTCTTAAAAATATGATGATTTATTGGCATTATTATTAAACAGAAAACAATATATAAAAGAAAATTGGTTGATTCCATAGTAATTATCAGCAATAATGGGAATAGTACTGCCATCCAATATAAACATAATGAATTTAGGATTGAAGTAACAGCAAAGCGGATGTCCAATTAACACCATCACGAACGGTAGAATGCTGGGAATATGATTTTACAATTATGCTGATGAATGCTCATGACCATTGTCTGTCATGGTGACAGAATGTATATTCATGTCAATAAAAAACATCAAATATATCACTCTCAGACCTTCCCATTTATCTCTTTCAGTCTATATTTGATTAAAATTAAACTAAAACAGTAGATACCTTGTGTTGAGTATATGGCTTGAGTGGGGAACAACAAGGCAAGGCAAGGCAAGGCAAAGCAAAGCAAAAGCAAAGAGAAGAAACCAAAGCAAGCCATGTTGGAAAGCTAATCTGAAGTGATCAAAAGGTTGCTCTGACATGCCATCCTTGTACTTCTTTGTCTTTGTCTTTGTCTTCCTCAACTGAGTCCTCTTTCTGACTAGTGACTACAAGACTTGAACTCTAAGCACCCTCCCACTTCTTCATGGACAAGGGTATGCACATCTACTCCTTAGGACCTTCCAACAGAAAAAATAGGCCAAAAACAGATAGATCATCAATTTTTGTTTCCACTAGAATGGCAGTAATAAAATACATAACCAATAATAATAAAAAAAATATATATGATAAAGAACAATGTTACTTATGCACATGACTCTTCCATTGTGAGAAATATTTTAGTGTCCACCAACTTGGGAAATGACACAAGTTACCAACTCAGGAAAATACTCATCTCACCTAATGGAGAATCAATTTTATTTGATCCACTAGCTACGTATGCTTCATCAAAACCATGTTCCAGTAATCATGTTGTTAGATGTATATGTACCTACATACTGTCATACTCACACAGAAACACACACATACATGAGAACTTATACATATAGAGGTGTGTTTTTGTCATTTCACCAATCACCAGAAAGCCTTTTTCTTTTCATCAACAAGGGAACACCAACTTGTTTGACACCCTACGCATTAAGATAGAACTAGAAGAGAGCAGCTTTATATAAATAATAAGGTGAAGAGAGAAAAGAGAAGGTTGATAGGACAGTACTCCCTCAATTGAAATAGAAGGTAACAAGGTTTTGGAGAGGCAGAGATGCAGACACCGGCAATGGAGCAGCAGCACATTCAACGAGTGAAGAACTTGGGCCAGAGCTACAGAGAGAGCCCTGCGCAAGAAGACAGGGAGGATGAAGAAATGACAAGGTCTGCTCTTAGTGCATTCCGAGCAAAAGAAGAACAGATTGAAAGGAAGAAGATGGAGGTCAGAGACAAAGTCTTTGCTCACCTGGGCAGGGTGGAAGAGGAAACCAAGCGTTTGGCTGAGATTAAAGAGGTTGCTTGCATGTTCATTAAACTTTTATTTATTTATTTATTTATTTATTTATTGTTCCTGCAATGGATCAATATAAATCATACACATCAGAAGTTGCTAATTTTATATAATTGTAGGAGCTTGAAGCGATGGCAGATCCAACAAGGAAGGAAGTTGCAGCTATACGGAAGAGGATTGATGTAGTGAACCGTGAAATAAAGCCTCTTGGACAGAGCTGTCTGAAAAAGGTAGAGTAACTCATCTGTTATTTGGCTCAAGTGATTGATTGTTATTTTGTTATAGTCTGTCATTAATATAAAACATTTACAAGTATAAGCAAATATATTGCTGACAAAACTGAAGGAGAAGGAATATAAAGAAGCTCTCGAGGCATTCAATGAGAAGAATAAGGAGAAAGCTCAACTGATCAACAAACTAGTAGAGGTATCTCTCTGTTTGTTTTAATTTTTGCTCTAATGGTTCTTATTCTTTTAATTACAAGCATTGCAGTTTTCATTAAATTACTGATATGATACGCATGATTGATGGTTGAGCAGCTAGTAGGCGAAAGTGAAAGGTTGAGGATGAAAAAGCTGGAGGAGCTGAGCAAGACGATAGATTCCCTACACTGAAATTATTCATGTTCAAGACTATTATGATTCCTGTATTGGTTGTTCTTCATTTGTGTTTGAAATGCTTCTTCTGTTTCTGCGTGTCTGTGTGTGAATGTTAAAACTTATATGGTGAACAGTTGAAAAGGAAATGCTAGCTCTCTAGCCAGGCTTGGTGAGGCATAAGAAACCATCATTCTTTTTTTATATGGAACAAAATAATGTATGCTTTGAAGGAGTTGCAACAGGGGACCAAATGGTAATGTGTGCTTGGGTAGATTTCACGTCAAATCACAAACAGTGGTGACATGAGAACCACCACCACTCTGTACTTTGAAGCCAGTCCACCTGACTTCCTTAATTATATATAACACTGGGGTATATATTTATATTGCGGAGAAATGAAAGAACAGCTATGATTAACTAAAATCACAGTCTCTTAACAGGGAAGAGATGAATGGAAAGGAACCCCTCAACCAGTGGCTCCACCATGTCCAGTGCGCATGAGATAATGATGTTGCTGTCATCAAAAGGCCACCTAGAAAGCCATGCCATAGAATTTATGAGTGGTTCTGGTGTGCCATCTTAATTAGTCTCTCATATCATGGAGAGTAATAAATGTGCAATGGTTTCAGTTTCTTTTTGTCATTCCTTTTTCCTTTCATGTTTTCATGAAACGTTTTGTGATCTGGGAAGGGGAAGAAGAAGCCAAACCAAAGAAAGACAAGTGTTTGAATCATTGCCTGAAAGTGGTATTGGCACGAATTTATTTCACCTGCCTTTTTTTTTATCTATTATTCATTGTACATGATGCTGAAAAGCTGGCCAGCAGAATGAACCAGTGGGGAAGACATGATAGGGACCATACATACGATGCCTAATTATGTAGCGTCAAATCCGGATATTGAATTACATTACGTTGTATTTTTTTATTTTTTTCAAGTGGAGAGATTATATGGAGTATTATGCAACGGAGTCAATCATATTATAATCAAGTGAAATGAATGAATGAATGAAAACTTTATTTGAGTTTACCATACTTTTGAGCAGGGATGCATCGGAGCATTCGCCAAAGCGTAAAACTCCATAAAAAGTCCAAAAAAGCCACCAATTCTCGCAACTCTCGTTCCTTCCCTAGATAAAAAAAAACATTTGACTAATAAATAAACACACGATAAAAAAGAAAAGGCAGAAATATCGAACGGTTGAAATCGAATCAGAGAACACACGGATTCTGACATCTCAGAGATCAACACTTGGAGGTCAGGCCGGTTTCAATCTTGTCGGGTTCCACCGCTTTCTTCGCCACGCTGCTGCTGCTGCTGCTGCTGCCGCCGAGACGATAGTTTCAAAAGGCATGGCCCACCACGTCATCAGGTGGGATCCGACCTGGCTATCCGCTGCCCTCTTGCCTTGGAAACGGAAGAATGCATCGATCTTGAGGCAATTATCAGTGATTTATGCCCGTCCGTCCATTGTCCTTGTCTTTTGCTAGCGGATCTAGAGACGCAGCGGGTCGGATCAGCGCGTAAACCCGTTTGTGATTCGTTAATCCTCGTGTTCCCTTGCTTTTATATTCCAACGTTTTGGCTCGATTCTCTAAACTAGAGATTCAAAACACACACACACACACATCCACACTTCTTCTTCTCTTGTGGCTTTTTTTGTTTGTGGTTGGTCTTTTGGTTGGTTTTATGATGGCGCAAAGGCATCTTCGGCAGCTGTTGAGAGAGAAGCAGGAACCGTTCGTTCTCCAGAGCTTCATTGAAGAGCGGCGTGGCCAGCTCCGGCAGAGCTCAGTGCTGAACAAACAAGTTTTGTTCTCTAAAAATCCCACATTTTCTTCAAATCCATCACAAAGTCCCTCCTTTACACCAACTCATACAAAGAGATCTCCTGTTTTCGATTTAGACGTGAAGTGTCCGTCTTTTGGGTTAAAACCAGTGGCTTACTTGATACTTGATGCTGCTCTGAGAGTTGAGGAGAAGCAGAGCAAGAGCAGGCGTGGAAACTCCATTAAAGGTCTCAGCTTTGGGTTCTTTGGGTCAATTTTGAAGAGATTAGCGTTGCGGAAACGGGGACGTGAGATTGACGGGGAAGAGATGAAGGTATCGGTGAAGGATATATTAGGATGGGATTCCTCTTATCCGAGAATTCGCCGGAGAAAATTTCAAGTTGCTAACCGCCCAGGTTACTCTAGCTTTCGAGGCAAAGTTGATGAACTGGAGAAGAACGTGTTCAGAGCAATGACATCTAGTAATCTTCAAGGACGATGTTCGTTGGTCGACGTGAAGGACATGCTTTGCTTGACCAGTTCACCGGAGTGCTCTCCGGGAAGCCGGAAAACAGAGGTATGCCTCAGTGAATTATTCTTTTTTATTATTTACATTACCATTTGCAGTTTTTTTTTTTAAAAAAAAAATTATTTGAAAAAAAAAAAGTTGTAGAAATGTATGTACCTTTCAACATGTTTGGGATGTACCTGGAGGTTAAAAGTTTTCAAAAGTTAAAATGGTTAAAGATGACAGTATCTTACTTGAAGTTTCTGATGCATTTCCTGTTAGATTCTCTCTGTTTAGATTACATTAAACCTGGTATTTGACTTGATTAATCAATAGTAATACAAGATCCAAAGCAAACAACTTTATATACATATATATCTTCTTAATTACTAATCAAGTATTTAAGCATCCACTGTGACTTTTATCTGAATTCAAAGTCTTTTATGATTCTTATTCTTATTAAAGGTGTTTGGTGGCACGAGGCCAGAGAGGAAAGAGCAGAGTGAGGTGGAGCATGAGGAGAAAGAGCCACAGTTGAGCCCTGTCTCCGTGTTGGACCCCAGCTTTGCTGAGGAGGATGAAGAGGACCACAGCCCTGAGTGCTCTAATGCAGAAAGTACACAACCACCACTACCATCACTCTATCTTTCTTCTTTTTAATTCCACACTCACACTCGTGTCACTGTCCTGATTACACACTGTGTGTGCCTTCAGCTATTCCTGTTATTTTGAATTCAAATACACGCATCTTATTATTGTCTCTTGTTGCTCTTCATATAGGTACGAGACAGGCTGGCAGGCTTGAAAGGTTGGCTGCCAGTTTACTTCCCATAGAGCTGGACCAGCTTTTGGCATTGGAACAAGATGATGAGATTGAGGATATGAAGCTCATTGCAGACATAACTGATGAAGAGAGACAGTTTCTGTTATTGAAATCCTGCAAATTGGATGAAAGAGGATTGTTGGAGAGAGTGTGTAAGAGATTTGAGGCATGGAAGGAAGCTGGGCATTGCACTATTGACATGATGGTGGAGTTGGATTTTGGACTTGATAGTGCAATGTGGAAGAGGTGTGAGGAACAGATGCCTGAGATTGCAACTGGGATTGAGATTTCTATTTTTGACTTGTTAGTCTATGAGCTCTTTGACGAACTTGTTTTCTGATTTAATTTTATGTACATTTATCATTTATGCGCCACGTTTAGCTGTTTTTTTTTTCCTTGTAGTGAAGGATGGTGAGGACACCTTGTTTTCTCATCTCTTATGATATCTTTATTGTATTTCTTTTTTATCTGACTTTGTATTTGAATTTTTAAGTCTTAATAATAATAATAGTAATAATAATAATTAGTATTATTATTATTATAATAAATAGTAATATCATCATCACTACAACTCATACAAGAAAGAAGTAAAGGTTGGACGTCTATTTTATTGTTGTGAGGAGAAAAAGCAACAGTTCCTAGGTTATCCTTCGGAAGAGGAGCTACTATTATGGGTGTTAACTACCTCCACTCGTAATGGACTATAAAGCTATTTTCCAATTTCAGTATTGGAATTTCCCTTGTTTTTTTTTTCAAAACAGTGGTTTTATACTTATGTGTTGTTTTCCTAATTTTTAATAAATCAATAATTTATCCATATATATCAATAATTTTTAAGAAAGGTTATAATCTAAATGCAACAAACACCTGCGTTCTCTGCCACAAAGGTTTTGAAATGGTGGAACATTTATTTTTGGGTTGATAATTTTCGGAGTGAATTTGGTCTTTCTTACAAATTATACTCCAAGTTCTTTCCCATCCTCAATTTCCAATATTTGGACCTACGGGATTCCACTTCTAAATTCTAATCTTCAGAACCTTTGGGATCTCAGTTCCTGAGCAATTATTTGAAATATTTAGCTAGAACGGAATAACCACATATTTTCCTTAAAATTTCTACCCCCTCATTCTGTATTATCTAATACAATTAATATGCTCGATTCATGGCTTTCTGCAGATTCGGGGGCTCATCAACAAGCTAATCTAGAAGCCTCTCTGAGGATCAAGCGCTCTCTCAACTTCATAAGTGCAAGAGTTGCAGAGCATTCCAGCAATATAGCGCATGCCTCAGATTGGGAGTAGTCTTCTGTTTGCTACAATTTGGGCAGGCCTATGACTCTTTTTGGAAGTCTTAGTCGGCCCAGTCTCTTCTACCTATATGTTTTGTCTCTTCTTTTCTTTTTTTTTCCTCACCCATGGCGATGACCTTAGTCTGTTTTCTTTTTCTGTATTGTTGTTTTATTTTCCTTATGTTCGTTTTGTTCTCATGTTATTTATTCAATAAAGTTATAGCATATATATATATATATATATATCAATGCCACTGAATTTGTGCACAATCAGCAAATCATCCTCATCTAGTTGCTTTTCTTCCCATCAAATGTGCTCATACTTAAGTATAAATCTTCTTTAGTTATTTTTATTTTTTTGGATAAAGTGGATAAATCTCAAATTTATTAGAAAAAAGAGAGGAGCAAAGAGAACAAAGTACAGAAGCAAGATAAACCAAACTGATCAAACAATATTTGAGATTATATCAAAATAGAAAAGTTCTTTATGAAGGTTTGTTTTGTTGTCTTTATTTTATTTTTTTAGTTATACTGATTTTTTTTTCATTAAACAAGTGATTTATTTATTTTACTTTAAAAGAAAAAAAAAATCAAAAGCCCTATGCGTGTCTTCACAGCAAATTTTTTTTTACAACAATTGATAATTTTTTTTATTTACAACAATTGACAAAAGCATATATATATATATATTTGATTAAAAAGTGGATAAACCACTGATTTATTAAAAGAGGAGAAATAGTACAAAGAAAATAAGACCC
The DNA here is from genome assembly GCF_009730915.1 of Dioscorea cayenensis subsp. rotundata. Taxonomy (NCBI): domain Eukaryota; kingdom Viridiplantae; phylum Streptophyta; class Magnoliopsida; order Dioscoreales; family Dioscoreaceae; genus Dioscorea; species Dioscorea cayenensis. The sequence goes on along the minus strand of NC_052480.1, from coordinate 284,514 downwards.
TCACCAGAAGTGAGGGGGTACAAGTGCAAGAAAGAAAAAGGGAAAAAGAAAAGAGTGCGAGAAAAAGGATCTAATCGAGTGAAGGCACCATCCGCGCCTCGGGCCCCGACTAGAAGAACAGTGGGTCGACTAATCCTCGGGGGCGTTGCGATCCGGGATCGCTCGCAGAGGTGGAGGCCCTAGCGCTGAAGAAGTCAAGAGAGCGCTTGATTTTTTGAGAAGCTTCAGTAAGAGGTTGTTGATGTCTATCTGCTGCAGTTGGGAACCAGGATATAAGCATATTAGCAGTTTTAAAAATGATATTTAAATGCGGCAACGCAAGTAATTGAAAGATGCGAGAATTCCTTTCGAGCCAAATGTTCCACAAAATTGCACGGGAGGTAAGGTCCCAGAGAGGTTGCGATTGAGGAGCGAGGGACGAAATCCAGGAAGTCCATAAATAGGGAATGGATTGTGGAAGAGAAGGCGGGCCTAAGGAGTGAGAGAAGAACTCCCAAATACGTTTAGAAAATTCACAGTCAATGAAGAGGTGATGAAGCGTCTCTGAAGAATTGTGACAGAGAACACAGGTATCAGTGGAGTATTGAGAGTTGTAGCCCTTCTTGAAGATGTTGGATAAAGTGAGGATTTTGTCCTCGCCCGCCAGCCAGGAGAAGAGAGTGATTTTGCTGGCGCAACGGATTTTCCAGAAGAGAGGATACAAAGGACTGCGGGTTCCTCCATCAATAAGGAATTTATAAAAGGATTTAACAGTGAAAGTGCCACAATTTTCCAGATTCCAAGTGTAGGTATCACTTTGCTCAAGGGAACAGTCAGGAATAATATCTATGATAGGAGATAACATGTCAGCGTGATAAAGGCGGAAAATTTGCTCAATGTTGGTAAGGAGTCGGGAAAAATTGCCGAATGGTAATCCAAGGATCGACAGACCATATCAAGAGGTCAGGCCAGCGATCTTTAAGTAGGATTCCATCATGCCAGCGGTCAAACCAAAGAGAGGTGTTGGAGCCACATTTGATCAATTTCGAGATACAAGAACGGAAGGAGTGGAGGATAGGAGTCACACCAGCCCAGAAGAAGGATTTGTTCCTAGGGGGAATGTGAAATAAGATTCCGTTTGTATCTATGAGAGTGTAGTTAGCATGAATGGTTTTGGCCCAACCACCAGTTGGATTGCTGATAATTTCCACCACCACTTACTTAGTAAAGCGATGTTGAAGTTTTGGAGGTTAAGGATACCCCAACCACCCATGTCTTTAGGTCTAGTGATCCTGTTCCAGGCAATTAGTCTGATTCCCTTAGGTCCCGCACTGTGGCCTCTCCAAAGGAAGTCTCTTCGGATTTTATCAATTTCCTTGATCACCCAAGCAGGAAGCTTGAAAACCGACATCCAAAGAAATGTGCATGGAGGAGAGGACAGAGTTGACGAGGGTCAAGCGACCGCCAAGAGATAAATAACTAGCTTTCCGGTAGTGAGCCCCGAACGAACCATACCAATGAGTTTCTCCCAATCGAGTCTTCTGGGACGACGACCAGAGAGAGGGACTCCTAAGTAAGTGATAGGGAGGCTGCTACGAGAGCAGTTAAGGATTCTGGCAGAGGAGTGATGAGGTTGGAAGCCATAGTTGAAGGAATATAGGCAACTCTTGGAAAAATTTATAGATAAGCCAGAAGACCCCTCATATAGATACAAAATTAGTTTGATTATTTGAAGGTCTTCATGTCCTCCGGTGGAAAAGATTAGGAGATCGTCAGCGTATTGGAAGTGACAGATGCTATCGGAAGAATTAAGGGGAACGCCGATTAAAACTTTAGAGTTTAGAGCGTGAAAGAACATAGCGCTTAAGACATCAGTGGCAAGGGCGAAGAGCGGGGAGAAAGAGGATCACCTTGTCTCGCACTCCTTTGCAACGGATGTAACCCTGGGAAGTTCCATTGATAAGGAACTGCACCTTAGCGGAACAGAGGATGGAGTTGACCCGTGAGAGCCATTTAGGGCCAAAGCCTCTAGCGGCAAGGATTTCAAGCAGAAAGTTCCAATCAATGGAGTCAAAGGCTTTTGCAAAGTCCACTTTGAAAATGTGACCCAGACGTTTTGTTTTTTGAAGGTTAAAAATGACTTCTTGAGCGCCAACAATGTTCTCAGCGATACACCTGCCCTTGATGAATCCAGATTGTGAGTCATCAATAAGCAAACTGATAACCGAACTTAAACGGTTGGCAAGAATTTTGGAGATGATTTTACATGTGGAATTGATAAGACCGATGGGAGCGAAAGTCCCGAAACAAGTGTAGGCGAGTTGTTTTTTTAGCGATGAGGGCAATGTGAATCCAGTTAATACGCTCGAGGTTAATGGTTCCCTCATAAAAGTCCTCGCAAAGTTTGACAATTGAGGGTTGAAGAATGGTCCAATGTTTTTGAAAGAAAAAAATAGGGAAGCCGTCCGGACCAGGGGATTTGTCGGGATGAAGACCAAAGACGGCAAGTTTGATCTCGTCAGGGGAGAAAGGTAATTCAAGATGGGAAAGAACAATTCTTTCCTTGTAGCCGAAGAGGTAGTGCCAGTCTAGGAGAAATCTGTTTGACAAAGCAGTACCGAAAACCGAGCGGTAGTGATTGGAAAAAAATCTTCCAATTTGTTCGTTACCAGAGATCCAACTGCTATCCTGAAGAATACGAGGGATAAAATTTTTATTTCTCCTGCCATTAGCAACCTGGTGGAAGAATTTGGTATTGGAGTCTCCTTCCTTAAGCCAGGTAATTCTGGATCGTTGTTTCCAATAAATCTCTTCCTGATTTAAAATGTTATATAATTCAGAACGAATTTGAGAAAGGCGGAAAGACTCTTCCTCAGAAAGAGGTCTCGATTCACCAATGATATCAATGGAGTGAAGTTCAGCGAGGAGATTGCATTTAAGGATCTTAGGGGCTTGAAAAAGTGTTCTCGGACCATGTTCGGAGTTTGGATTTAAGTAGAGCCAATTTTTTTGATATGACAACGCCTCAGCACCCAACCGGGTTTAGTTCTAGCCACCAATCACGAATGAGGCTGGTAAGGTGGTGATTGGTGTACCAGAACTTCTCGAATTTGAATGTACGGGGCGCTTAAAGTGGTTTCCAAATTCGAGGCAGATAGGAGAGTGATCTGAGCCGAATCTAGGAAGGTCAAATTGATTGGTTCTGGGAAATAAGGAAGTCCAATCATGCGAGTAGAGAAATCTGTCAAGTCGGACCCATATAGGGTTAGCTTGTCCATTGGTCCAAGTGAATTTTCTCCCATTTATAGGGGGATCGATTAGGTCAAGATCGCGAAGGAGGTTCTGGGAGGAGGTGATATCTCTAGGGTTAGAAATACCAAGGTTTTTTTATCTTCAAAGGAAAAAGATAGTATTAAAGTCGCCACAGTATAATCCAGGGTGAAGTAATGAGGTTTCTTAATATTCGGAGTTCATTCCAGAAGTTGGGTCTTAAGGATCTAGGATTAGGTCCGTAGACGCTAGAATGTATCCGTGAGGAGTTATCGGAGCGATTTGTGAAGTTGATGGAGATGGAAAAGGATCCTTTATGAAAGAGATTACCGACTAGAAGCGAGCTATTCCAGGCGATAATAATTCCACCAGCGGAGCCATGGGCTGGTAAGAAATCAAAAGAATCAATTCTGGAGCCTCCGATTGTTCTCCAAAGAGAGCAATGGATGTTTTGGAGTTTGGATTCTTGGAGGCAGACGATGTCTGCTTTGGAGTTAGAGATAACATCTTTCACTAAATGGCGTTTAGAAGGTCTGCCAAGACCTCTGACATTCCAGCATAAAATTATCATGAAAACAGGGAATGTCTAAATAGGTCTCGGAGGAGACCCAAGGGCTGTAAGGCATTTGGAGTTCCTATCAGCTTCGGTAGACCTGATTTTGTCTATGCATTTTTGTGATTAGGGGACCCAAGAAAATTAATGCCACGAGAATTCATCGTAATTAATAATTTGAGCATCCGACCGTGATGAAAAATGTAATTAATGATTGAGGGCGTACCTTCTCGTGGATCTTCGTGGGGTTTTCTTCTTGGAAGATCGAGGGGATGGGGAACGAACCCAGTCCTTCATTCCATCGTCCTGATGATTTCTTGGGTCTCTCGCTTCTTCTGAGTTGTTTGGGACTGATATGGATATGTTTTGAGAAATCTTTAGGGAGCTCAGGAATTACTGGTGCAGAGTCAAAGTGTGAGGAGATATGATCCTCCTGATCGATGCAGTTGTCTTCGTGGAGGAAATCGGGATCAGCCATGTCCTGGTCAAGAAAGGTCTCATCTTCCCCCCAGTCGAGAAGTTCTTCATCAGAATGGATATCTTCTGGGGAAATCTGTGGAATGGGATCAAGATCATAGAATTTCTCAGAGTTGATGCAGGGCACCGGTGGTCCATCCTCCATAAAAGAAGATCCATTTATAACCCTCGTGGGATAGGTATAATTGAGGGTTATCTTGCGGTGAGAAGGGGTAATTCCTTGTATAGCAGATTCAAGAGAGGGGCCCTGACCACAATCAGGGTAAGGTTGTGAAGTGTGAAAATCACTTGGTAGTGGTGCCTTGTCAGATAAATTGTTAAGTGATTTAGAATGTTGCTTATTTTGAAAGGATAAATCTGTGTCAGAGAGAAGATCCGGTGTGCTCTTATCACGAGGCAAGGAAAGCTTTAAAGAGGTGAGAGAGTTGTGATCAAGGCTAGATAAATCTCGAGGCATCTCATCAGATTGGAGAGTGGGATTTTGATCAGAGTGCTGATTACGAAGCGCTGGCCGATCGGAGGGAATATCATCTCGGAGCTTCTCTGGAGAATCAGAGACACAATCACGTGGAGTCGCAGGGAATCTCGGGGGCCCGATCACGAGGCGAGAGGGACGAGGGCAAGGTTCCAAATCGGATGGATGGGAGATCATCACGAGGCGGATGGACGGGTCAGAAGGCACCTCCATCACGTCTCCACCGCATGGCGACGAGGCAAGCTGTCCCCCGCGCACTCGCGAGATGCCGATGGGAGCTCAGGGGTTCCGGCAATCGGCCGGTCACCGGAAGGAAGCAAAGAACCTCCCTGAGATCCGCTAACGGTGCTCCCAGTAGAGAGGCCGAGGCTGGAGCAGTGCTCAACGGCCTTGCCAGTAGGGGATATCTCACGGGAGGTTGCACCAAAGGTGCTTTGCCCTTATCGGATTTGGGCACATAGGTGGGGTTGCTGGAGGGCTGAGCAGATCGGAGATGAGCCGGAGGGTGAGACGTCGGGCCTTGCACAAGCTTGGAACGGAGAGTATGAACGCCGTCATCTTCAAGTTTTACGATGAAACTCCTAACTCCGACGTCCACAGTGATCTCCAGCGGGAAGGAGATCGAGGATTTAAGTCTCACGAGAGTTCGGAGATGCTCTAAGGTAACGTGCTCCTTCTTCTGAACATAAATTAAATCTCCAATTGGTTTGAGAATGTCAACGATGGAATCCCAGTTCCAGCAGTGGAGGGGGAGGTTCGTGATCCTGATCCAGTTATAGTTACCGGCGGCCACCGCGTGGGAGCCGAATTCGGCGGTCCAGTGTGAAAGAGTTATGCAGCAAGGACCATGGGTAGTGATAAGAGTTATAGGGCTTCTCTTCACGGCCGTTGCTGCATCTTTGGAGGAAGATAAAGTGAGGATAAAATCGTTGTTGAAGGGGGTGATGTGCTCGCAGAGATCGGTGTTCAAGCACTGAGGGAGCGAGTCATGAAGAGAGCGGACGCTGGCATTACCGGATAAAACCCTGATGATCACCATCTTCTTCAGATCTTCCTTCGACTTTAGAATTGCTTCAGTGATAGGTAGTGAGACTCGGAGAGAGGTCTTGTTAGGTCTCGCAGGAATATGGAGGAGAGGTTTGAGCTCAGAGGTTGAACTCCGAGGTTTGGGGTTCGAGTGGGAGGTTTCTAGAGAGAAGTTTTTAGAGCGGATTCTGGGCTTCTTGGAGTCGGGGACGAAGAGGAGGAGAACTGAGAGGGCAGCGGATGGCAATGTGGTCGGCCACGAGCAACGCTTGCGTGTGAGTCGGTGACTACATTCATCACCCTCATGACCAGCTCTCAAGCATTTAGAGCATCGCCTCCGCAGTCCGATGAACGCCTTCTCTGTGGGAGAGGGGTGGGAGGTGGCTAAAGGTTCCAACGGGCGGGATCGAGTAGCATCAAGATAGGTGGTGCCCTCTCTCACCGGAGAGTTCTTGGGGAATTGAGAGTTCTGTGGAGCTAGAATGTGCTGAGAAGAGAGGTTTCTGTAGGGTGGGAGGGGGTGTGAGGTCTGAGGGCGAGAGTTCCTGCGGTGTTTGCCGGAGAAGCCCCCGCGAGATCCGCTACGAGGAGGCCGAGCGTTGCGTGGTTCTGCATGCGAGTCAGAGTAGTTCTCACGAGAATTGCAGAGGAATCTCATGGTCGGGAACACTGTTTAGACGGGGCTACGAGGAACACTGTTTGGCTTCATCCTTCTTACCTATTCCCTTGGTCTCCTTACAAAGCATTTTTCTTTCACGTCCAACATATATACAATTAGTTTTAAAAAAATAAGATTATAAATGAATCGAGCCGAGTATCACTAGGTTCAAGCTTGGCTCAAATATATATATATATATATATATATATATATATATATATATATATATATATATATATATATATATATGTCAATTTACCAGTAGCCCTGAATCCCTAATGATGCTGAACATTTGGGTAGTAAATATAAATAGTAATGTAAGGAATTAAAATGACTTTTGCCCTTTGCTTTACTCACGCACTATCACCATCTTATTATTGGATGCACTATATAATCAGTTGCATCATCGCTCAATGCATCCATTGTGACCCTTATCGGATCCACCAACTCTCGAACCCGATAATATCAATGGGCTTCCCCGCGACGCGATCCGGTTGGTTACTCTTGGAGTTCAGAGTGTGCAGACTGGAGATGGGCGACGGAAAGAGCAGCCCAAACCCCTATCTCCGATGGCGAAGAAGAGGTTAGGAGAGACATGCCGGCGAAGAAGAAGGTGGTGGTGGTGATGGGTGCCACTGGTGCGGGGAAATCAAAGCTGGCGATCGACCTGGCCTCCCACCTCCCATGCCCCATCGAGATTGTCAACGCCGACTCCATGCAGGTCTATCAAGGCCTCGATGTCCTCACCAATAAAGTTCCCCTCTCTGAACGACAAGGTCCTTGCCTCTTCCCTCTACTTTGTTTACCTTTGATCTCGAAATCACGCAGCTTGATGATTTGAACCAATAACGGCGTGTAGGTGTTCCGCATCATCTCCTTGGAACCGTCGCTGCTTCGGAGGAGTTCACTTCAAAGGACTTCCGGGATCTCGCCATTGCAGTATATCACCAAAACACCAATTTTTACTTGTTTGTTTGTTGTTTATTTTAGAAGTTCTTAAAGGTATTTTTCTTCCTCTTTTTTTATAGATCATTGATGACATATTGGCTCGTGATAGAGTTCCGGTTATCGTTGGGGGTACCAATTACTATATACAGGTTCACTCCCTTGTTGAATTTTGGAAGTACTCTTTTTGATGTTTTTTTTTTTACTAGTTCAATTGTATATTTTTATCCATCCTTTCGTTTTCTTTCTTTCCTTATTGCTTCATAGGCTCTCGTGAGTCCATTCCTTGTAGATGATGTTGTGGATGACATAACTGCCTGCTCTTTTAATTCATCTAGAGGTAAAAAGAGAATGCAGTTTCCTAAATACATAGTGTATGGCATGCAATATCTTCACTGAAATTCGTAGCTTTATTTTACATTGAAAAACCAACATTCGTTAGTTGCATCTGGCTCTCAGAATTGAAGAGTGTTGATCCTTGTGCTGTCTATGAGAGGCTGAAGGAGATTGACCCTGTGGCCGCAAATAGGATCCACCAGAATGATCACAGAAAGGTGGGGCACCCTGTAAAAACTCTATCTTGCCTTTAATTTTCCATTCATCCTGAGAATACTCTGTTTGCAGATAAATCGTTACCTCAGCTTGTATGAATCTTCTGGTGTTCCACCTAGCAGTTTGTTTCAAGGGGAGGCAGCCAAGGTCAGTGTCCTCGCTGATTGAGCTGAAGCTTTTGCATTTACATTATTTATTTATTTTAAATGAAATTCTGTGTTTTGAAGTTTCAGTTATCCTATGCTAGATTCCCCCCTTTGCTTACATGATATAATGCTTGAGATTATCTTAAAGATTGTTCTTGGATTGAAGGGGAATTTTTATGCATTTCACGATTATTGTTGTTTCTTGCTGCATTCACGTCTTTCTAAAAATGGTTATTTCGTAGTTTATTATACAGCTGCTGCAATATCTCACTTTACTGTACAACTTTTTCGACTAAGTTATTCTTTATACGCATGTGCAAAATACCAATTTTTAGATTTCAACAACCTTTCTTAGACATTCCTCTTGAACTATATGACAGGTCCTTCTCTGTTAGGCCTTACCCTCCTAATCTATAGAAAATTAAGAAATTCAAGAAATAGGCTGAGCAATGATTATCCGTGCTGATCTATTAAGCTAGCCATGCCGATATTTGGGGAATGAACTTCGATTTATTTCATTTATGTAGTTCTGTGACAAGACAGAAGTGGGGCCGAGCAGATTGTCTTAGATATGATTGTTGTTTTATATGGGTGGATGCTGCTCTGCCTGTTCTCGATAGATTTGTTGACCAACGGGTTGATTGCATGATTGCTGGTGGTTTATTAAATGAAGTACATGAAATTTACAAACCAAATGCAGATTATACACGAGGTTTGCGGCAGGCCATTGGTGTTCGGGAATTTGAGGATTTCTTCAGATACTATTTTAGCAACACGATGACAGGTGGCACATGTGTCTGTGGTAATGGTAGCGCATATAATTCTGAAGATGGCACTCCAAGTTCAATAAATGAATATGAGGAGGTCCTGGAGCCCAACTTCTTGGAAATTCTAAATTCTAATGATAACAACCTTAAGGTTCTGTTGTGTGAATCAATTGACAAGCTAAAAGCAAACACACGTAAGCTTGTCCGTCGGCAAGTAAGTATCCTTTAACTTATCCCATGTAATATGGTTGGAAGCTTAGCCTTTTATTCTAACATTTAAGACTAAGATATAAAAGTTGCTGCAAATGCTATACTTATCCAATGAGAACTTCTTTATCTGTAGAAACGGAGGCTTAATCAGTTGAAAAAGTATTTTGGTTGGGACTTGCATAACGTTGATGCTACGGTAGCCTTGTTTAGTATGCCTTGCTGTCTCCTCTGGTTGCCAATTGAACTAATTTGTAATCCACAATATTGTAGTTTGCTCGACTTTAATTGAACTAAAACAAATTCTTAATTTGCAGATACTTCTAATGATTCCTGGTCTGTGGCAGTTGTTCAACCTTGTGTTGATCTTGTGAAAACTTTTTTATTTGATCATGAATTGGACCCTTTGATATGTAAGCGTGCACCATTTAACACCAATAATGAAGCTCTAATCTCAAGGGACTTGTGGAATCAGCATATCTGTGAGGTTAGTATCCTGTTTGCGGCACTTTTATATTTAAATTTCAAGATACATTGAAGATCACTATCAGGTTTCCTAGTTATGTGGTTTGTAGACAGGATTCTGTTACATAGCAATCTGTGATCCAGATTTCTTTTCATTGTTTTCTTGATGATTTGATCCTCATTGTTTCAATAAATTGAAAAGAATAAGATATACCCTGTGTGGCTGACCTCCCTTTTATGGTGGCATGTTGGTGTTGCGTTGTTACAGGCATGCGGAAATCAGATTCTCAGAGGAGCGCATGAATGGGAACAACACAAAAAAGGGCGAAGGCACAGAAAGCAAATACTCAGGTTGAAAAAGAAGAAAGCAAGTTCCTCCATGATAGATTGTTCAGGTCATCCTTCAGATGAAAATTATTCAGTGTGTTTTACATGAGTCCACGAGTCATTTTGTTTGGAAACTAAACTAGTTCATCACAGTGGTATATTTACCAGGGCTTTTTTTCCTGGGAAGTAACTTGTGAAGTGTGACAAGTGTCAGATAATTTAATGTCAGAAAATGTACTATAGATCTATTTCTATCTGAGATTGGAAATTGTTCCGCTACTGGCAATATCTAATGAGGTGGTACCTGGTCTCCGTTTTGTCCTTCTGGTTTATTTGCCGGGTGTTTAGCGAAATGAGTTACGTGAGCGTGATGAACCATCATGGGTGATGGATGTGCTTACGTAAAAGAAAGAAAGTTCTTTTCATACTGTAAAATCACAAGCAAACTTTACTTCAAGAACCCCACTGGTTATCTAATATTTTCTTGTCAACGTGCAAGTATGTAACCAGTTTTGCATATATATGTAAAGCATGCATGTCGTGTCTCTTGTTGCATATATATGTAAAGCATGCATATATATATATATATATATATATATGTAACCAATAATTATTAGGGAAAATTGTGTGGTCGATGAAAAATGACATGAATCAGTTCATTCACTTCATTGGTTGATTGTGTCGGCTCTAATCATCTCCTATTGGTGGCAATTGGTAAACCTTTTTAATCCAAAGCTTTAGTTGACTCCTTCACCAAAGTCCTGTTAGGGTTTTCAAATGGAAAAGTGTGGAAGGTACTGGTATCTCCTATTCTTTTGTCGGCTGAAGCCCATGCCTATCCTGCCAATGATCATTTTAAATGAAAAACGTTACTTGCACACCTCTCAAAACCAACCTTTATGTTTTATACATGTACTATATGTTCTTTCTAAAATCCTTTTATTTGTGTGTTCCCAATTTGCTTCATATCCACCAATTCTTCACTACCGTATGCGATTTTTAAATTTATTTTTTTAAAATATACGCTAAAAAGATGATTATGATGTATAATAGTAAAAATAATTTTAAAAAATAAATAAAACAAATTTGAAGTGTATATATATATTATAAAGTAATACTATATTTACTTAACATATTGATCTAAATAATGTCAATAGTTATTTAGAGTTAATGTTATCATCGCATTACGTAATTCTTTTATTCATAAATTTTAAATTCAAACCATGTAAATGACTAAACATTAAAAACTATAAAACATAAAAAATTCTAAATCTAAAAATATTAAATCCAAATATAATAAAATCTTATACCTAATATTTTAAAACCATAAATCCTAAATATTAAACATGAAATTTTAAATCCTAAATATTAAACATTAAATCTTGAATCATAAATCCTATATTCTAAATCCTAAACTTTAAATGGTAATTTACAGACATAATTTAAGGTTTAGGAAAAGTTTTGATTTTACTGTTTATGATTTAAAATTTTGATGGCAAAAAAAAAATTTAAAATAAAAATAAAAATAAATAAATAAATAACATGAATGCTGATGTACAGTATATCTGTATATGTCAATTTCATATCTAGTCATTCAAAAAAAATTATAAAAAAAAAACTATTATATAAAAATATTCACGGACCAAATCCACCCGTCAACTTCAGGGAGTTCCAAAATTTATAAGAAGAGCACATGCATTCAAGGCTTACGAGTTATGAGGTAGGGACCCGGCAGGTCTTCCTTAGCAGTTAGCAATGACTATTATATTTATATACCACAAAGCGCGCATGAGACACTGATAGGCCACGGTGAAGGATATAGGACTCCCACGTCCACGTGCGCCTCAGTCTTTCACCGCTTGCTTTGATGCTTTCAACAAAAAAACAATAAACACGTTTTTTTCTGTTCTCACTACCATTTCACAACGTGCCCAAATCTGATCACTAAACAGAACCCTTTCATATCCCCCATACTTCAACCTCTCTTTCCCTTAATTTGCTTCTCCTCCTCTTCCAACTCGATAGTCTTCCTTTCAAGACGCAATGGGTCACCAGGATTCCCCATCCTCCAGCTCCTCCTCATCCTCTTCATCCTCTGATCACTTTCCAATATTCCACACAAACTCCAACAACAGTAGTAGTACTACTGCTCCTTCAACCTCACTCTCTCCCATGGGTCGTCGACCTTCTCCCAAGAGAAAAGCTGGCAGGAAAAAGTTCAAGGAGACTCGTCACCCCGTGTACTGCGGCGTTCGACACCGCAACGGTGGTAAGTGGGTGTGCGAGATTCGTGAGCCATGCACCAAAAACCGGATATGGCTCGGCACGTATCTCACACCGGAGATGGCAGCACGAGCTCATGACGTCGCTGCTATAGCTCTTCGTGGCAACTCAGCCCAGCTTAACTTCCCTGACTCATTCTCCACCTTGCCTCGAGCTGAATCTGCTTCGCCTGATGACATCCGAAGAGCTGCCTCTCAGGCTGCTGACATGTTCTCCTCCGGCAAACCTGCTGCCTCTTTGCAGAATGATGGTGATGATCACAGTAATGGTGATGGTAATGGAAATAGATTAACAACAGCTGGTGAGAGAATAGAATTGGCCGAGGAGGTGTCTGATAAGTCGCCTTCTACGACGACATCAAAACCGATGCCGGTATCAGTGTTTGTGGATGAGGAGGAGCTTTTCAACATGCCGGGACTGCTGAACAACATGGCGGAAGGGATGCTGATAACGCCGCCTTCCATGCAGCAAGAGTTCAACTGGGATGTTATGGACGTCGAAGTGGAGTTCTCCCTGTGGAATGATAATAATCAGCTTTGATTCATTCAATTAATCCAGCTGGTTTTTTTTATTGTGTTTCTCTTCATCTTAATTAGTTAATCCTCATTGGTTAGTCGTGTAAATTAATTTCTACACCGAACCATGTATAGGGTTATGGAACCTGCAGGTTGATTTGTTTTGATGATATTCTTAATTAATTTTTATTAGACAACTTTGTGGGCCTATGGCAGTTAATTTGGTAGATCACTAGGCACTAGCTATGTTGTAGATGTTTGCTTAGTTATGGTACAAAGACGCATGCTTTTGTTTGCGTTATTTTTTTTTATATTAATTATTAATGTTACTTTATTTTGGATAATGCGAAGATGCAATACAATTAATGAGCAGGCTGGGTTGGTGTTTCCAAATTTAATTTGACGAACAAGTGCTTGGCCATTGCAATCGTTTAGCAATTTCTCATTACGGTGGGCGAGTGCAATGTGTCAATTTCTTCTGCTGAAGTCCATGCGTGATAAAGCGTGGTTCTCGCTTACCAGGAGGAAAATTAGCGCCGCCCACAACCGTTCCGCCGCATCTCTCTCTCTCATACTAATTCAATTGTCCCCTTGCCACCGTTGATGTTTGACATGCATGATAGAGAGTCAACTGTATCGTGTGGTGATTGAATTTTTATTATTTAAAGTGTGTTTGATTTATTTATTTATTATTATTATTATTTTTTAAAGTCGATGAACCACAAATATTAAGAAACTATGAGAGTATGATAGACTTCAATAATTGGATACTAGAAAAAAACAAAATCTTCTCAATCAAATCTTTTTGCAAGTTCCTAATTGATGGGGGCATGCGTAGCACGCTATATCCTCAATTATGGTAAATCTGGCTAGCTTGAGAGGAACACTTATTCATGTGTTCTTTGCCACAAAGCTTCTAAGACTGTGGAACACTTATTCATTGATTGCAAATTTTAGAGGAGAATTTGGTCCTTCTTCAACTAAACTTTTGATCAACAATCCTATTCACTGAGTATCTCTAAGATTTGGACCACTTGGCTTCTATCTTTACAATCACAAAATCGGACCCTTTGGGACCTTAGTTCAAGAGCAATTATATGAAATATTTGGCTAGAACGAAATAATCACATATTTCAATTAATTGGTTTACATTCTTATACTATAATGATTAAAATTGCAAATATACTCGTTTCTTGATTTTCAACCGCTTCAAATAATCAGCAACATACTCTCAGTGAAGCTTCCCAGAGAATAAAACGCTCCTTCATCTTCATAAGGGCAAGAGCTTCAAATCAATTCTGCGATCCAAATCATAATCTTGCTCTGGAGTAGGAAACTCTTTCAGTCAGTCTATGCAGTGGTGGAGCTAGAAATCATATACAAATTGCAAATAAAATAAAAGTTCAACTATAATCAAAATTAATAATTATTTTTTAAATAAGTCTTTTACATAAACAAGTACTACAAATCATCAACAAAGCAAATTCACAGTTGTCCCTACGAGTTTTAATATTTTAAAAATAATGAATGATTGTTTCATTATATATCAATATAATCAAAGATATTTTTCTCAATGTATGTCACTAAGCAACAATTGATCACTAATTTTATTACGTAGTTGAGTTTTCACAATCTTCATTGCAGAGAAAACCATTTCCACAAATGCAGTTGAAATTGGTAAAATTAGAGCTAAATTTAGCACATTAAATAAATACATAAATAAACAAATATTAAATAAATTTAATTTCTAATCAAACAAAAGTCACAACTTCATTATTGGATTAGATGAGACTAGTCTCCTTTTATTTTTAGTCAATAAAAAACTAAGGGGGTCAATTGTAAATTGGATGCGGGTAATTAGGACATTAATTAATTAAATTAATATTAAATTAACTTAATCTCAAATTATAAGGGGGCAATTGCCCCCATTCTCCACCACGTGGATCCGCCACTATATGCAGTCCTGCGTTTCCAGACGGTGGCCTTTGGCCGCTAGGCTGTTTTTCTTTCTTTCTTCTTGTGATTCCTATTATTTTCTTGTTCTTGTTGTGACTCACCTTGGCGATTGTTCTCTGTTTTCCTTCTTTTTTATATTTCACTTGTGTTTGTTTCGTCTATCTTATGTCAATAAATCAGTGTTTTATAAACTTTTTTTCAAAAGAGAAAAGAACTAGAAATACAACACCTGCAGCTAGAACTAACAATTAGGACCACTAGTAGTGTGTTTGAATTATGTTCATTATACAGACATTTTTTAATAAAATACATTTTAATAATATATATATATATATATATATATATATATATATATATATATATATATATATTGTGGAACTACCTCACTTAGGACATTAAGGAATGATAATACTCTAGTTACGATAGTTTAACAATCTTTAGGGATTTATTAATTCAACCAAATTATTAAAGGTCCTACTATATACATGGCCATAAGATATTTCAAAAAACCAAACCAAGCTAGTAAATTTTTATGTCATGCAATTTAGAGAAGTCCCACAAGGGACCCGTAAACAGTGAATGAATAATATGACTATAGTATTTATACAATATTTTATAGTGCATGCACAATATTGCAATAGTCACTAACTTAGAAATTTAACAATGGATCTTCCTATTTACCATTCGCATATATAACATCCCACCACAATAAGTAGTGGTTGTTTTTAATGTTTTTATTATGTAATATATGTTAGGAAATAGTGATTATAACACAATTAATATGTCAATTAAATGGAATTAAGAAAAGTTAGAACATCTCAAAGGATTAGAGGACTAATGAAGATTGTTCTATCTATTTAAAAAAGAAAAATGAAAAACCAAATAAAGATGGAATAGTCAAATGAAGACCACCATTTACGCTTGCAATAGCTAGAAAAAATTTCACAAAGCAAAAAAGCAAAAGTCTAATATCCAATATAGAAGTAAATTTTGTAAACATAAGTGGGAAAGTAGGGGAAATGATGAAATCTAATGAAGTGGCACTTCTCTGAAGTGGAGGAAATGATATCATTTTCAGTATTTTTAATGTTCATTTGTCAGAAAGTGAGAATATAATCTAAGAATTTAGGTGTTTGATAAAGTTCTATGAATCAAAAAAAAATTTGGAAGCAAGCGAAAGTGATTTTTTATAGATTAGTTTATTTCACCCATTTTGGTAGAAAAAAAGTACTGAAGTGGGTTTAATTAAAAATCCACTTCAGTCAGAAGTGGGAGAAGTTACACTTCTTCTACTTCAAGACAAATGAACATTGAAATGAGGTAAACCAAACCACTTCCCCCCCACTTCAATCTAAATGAGCAAACTCTAAAGGTTAGTGCTTTAATTTCTCTATTTTCCAAAGAGTTGGGTCTCACCTAGTTTCACCTATGGGCCTTAACCGATCCAATTCAAATAATATTATTTAGTA
>NC_052480.1:185064-267444 GCF_009730915.1 Dioscorea cayenensis subsp. rotundata | reverse complement strand
CATACAGCCAACAATTAGTATCTTATTAGCCTCAGTTTTTTCTTTTTATATTAAAGTTGTATGTGATTTATCTATTTCATTCAAATCAAATAGATTTCTTTTAAGATAAATAAAAAATAAATAAATAGATTTTGTTAAATATTAAATACAAAATGTCATATTAAAGACAAACACAACCAACCAAGGTATTTAGTTTAAATTCAATCACATATATTATCATCAAAATAATTTATTATTACTGAACCAAACAATTTATTTCATCGAGAGTGGGGGCGTGGCAAATGCTTATTTAAATTTAAAATTAATAAATTTATAATTTTTATAAAGGGCTCATTTTAAGTTATATATATATATATATATATTGAAAAAAAATGGGATAACCCACTCTTTTATTGAATTAAAAAGGCAGAAGAAATAAACAAGAATGAAACAAGAAAGAAAAAACTAGAGGTCTCTCACCAGGGGTGAGGAACTGAAAATACAAGAAGAGAACAAAACCCACAAAACATAAGAAGAAACAACATAGCTGGCGAAAGCCACTGTCTGGTCACACAGGCCTGCATAGGCTGACAGAAGCAGTCACCTACTCCAAAGCTAGGTTATGATTTTAATCGCCGATTTGATTCGAAACTCTTGCGCTTATGAAATTAAGAAAGCGCTTTATCTTCTGGGATGCCTTAAGTGCTTCTTGTTGATTATCTGTAGATGTTGAAAAACAAGAAAGAAGCATATTAGCAATTTTAATCATTATAGTGTAAGGAGGTAAAGCAACTGATTGAAATATGAGATTATTTTGTTCTAGCCATATATTCCATATAATGGCTCTTGAACTGAGGTCCCAAAAGGGTCTAGTTTCGAGATTGTTAAGATGGAAGCCAGGTGGTCCAAATTTTAGTAATGTTACGTGGATATAAGTGTAATTCAAAAGTTTGATTGAAGAAGGACCAAATTCTTCTCGAAAATTCACAATCAAGGAATTGGTGTTCCATTATCTTAGAAGCTTTGTGGCAGAGAACACATGTATCTGTGGCATTTTAGAGATTACAACTTTTTTTAAAAAGGTTTGTAAAGGTGAGTAGTTTATCCTCCCATGCTAGTCAGCAGAATAAAGAGATTTTACTTGGACATCTAATTTTCTAGAATTGAGGATATAGCGGGCTACGCGAACCACCATCTATAAGGAACTTGTAAAAAGATTTGACTGAAAAGATTCCACTTTTTTCCAGTTTCCAAGTGTTGAAGTCATACTGATCACTAGAGGAGTCTGGTATTGTCCCCAAAAGTGGAGATAAATCATCTATAGTAGCTGTGTGAAAAAGATTCTCTGGAGCATTAAGTTACTGGAACAACTATCTAATAGTTATCCAAGGAGAGATACAGTCACTAAAAAGGGAAGGCCAAAGATAGACCTGTCCATGTGCCGGGCTAGCCCTCGTCTATAATTACTAAATTTTAGGCTTGTCCAAGCCCGACCCGGCCCGAAAATTCGGGCCTTAACTTTTGCCAGAACCCGCCCATATATAATAACCTCTACTCAAGTCCCGACTAAGCTCGCCCAAATAGGTCTTTCATCAAATAATATGTAAGTTATAGAAAAATTAACAATAATATTAATGTGTGAATATAATCAAATATTATTCAACAAAACACTTTAAGAATTAAAATGCCAAATGTAAATATTTATTCAATTACAACAACTAAAATTCAAACTATTATAATCGATGGTAATCAACAATAAATATATATTATATAAGTATATAAAAAACTAATTAATAAATAATCAATCGCAATTCAAACCATTTTATATATAAGTATTATTTGTTGATAAATATATTTTATAATTTGGGCCGGGCCGGGCTTTTAATAATAAAAACCAAACAAAGCCCGTTTTTAAAATGGGCTTTTTTTTAGTCCAAGGCCTGGACATCGGGCCTTATATATTTGTCCAATCCCTTCCATTTTTCGAGCAGGCCTTCGGACTTAGGCGGGTAGCCCGACCCTTGGACAGAGTCTAGCCATAGATCTTTTAGAGGTCGACCAGAGTGTCATTTATTGAACCAAAGAGCAGTATTAGACCCATTTTTAACAGATTGAGAAATACATGAGCGAAAAGGGTGCAGTGTGGTGTTAACTAATGCCCAGAAGAAAGATTTATTTCAGGGTGGAGTTTGGAATAAAATTCCAGTCAAGTAGTTGACTTTAATGATTTTGGCCTATCAGATGTTTGGATTGGAGGAGATTTTCCACCACCATTTTCCAAAGCTCGGTTAAATTCCTAAAGGTTGAGAATTCCCCAACCACCCATGTTTTCGGAGTCTACAGATCCTTTTCCAAGCGACTAGTATGATCCTTTTATATCCTAGATTCGGTCCTTTCCATAAGAAATCCTTTCAAATCTTATCAATTTCTTTTTATAACCCAAGCTGAAAGTTTGAATACTGACATCTTGTAAACTGAAACTGTCGAAAGGATTGAATTAATGAGAGTTAAGCGACTGCCTAAAGATAGGTAAATTGCCTTCCAAGGTGTGAGTCTTGACTGGACCATTCCGATGAGATTTGTCAAATCTTGCCGTCTTGGACGCCTTGCAGAAAAGGGAACCCCTAGGTAAGTGACATGAAGGCAATATCTAAACCAGTTAAGGATCATGGAAGAGGAGAAGTTTGGTTGAAAGCCATAATTTGTAGAATATAAGAAACTTTTTGAGTAATTGGTGGAAAGACCAGAAGATCCTTTAAAAAGATAGAGAATTAATTTGATTATTTGCAAATCTTCTTGTCCTCCTGTTGAAAATATGATTAAATCATCTGCGTATTGGAGGTGACATATATTTTCATCTTGGTCCAATGGAACACCCACTAAGACTTTGGAACTGAGAGCATGAGTGAACATTGCCCTCAGGACATCTGCTGCCAAAGCAAAGAAAAGAGGAGAAAGTAGGTCTTCTTGTCTTAATCCTCGTTTATAACGAATATAACCCTAAGCCGCCCCATTGATGATAATCTGGGTCTTCACAGTTTTAAGAATGGTGTGAACCCAAGACAACCATCTAGGTTCAAATCCCATGGCAGCTAGGATTTCAAGTATAAAGTCCCAATCCAAAGAATCAAACGCTTTTGTAAAGTCCACTTTGAAATCATAACCAAGAAGCTTCCATTTTTGAAAATTAAAAATCACTTCTTGAGCATCAATGATATTATCAACTATGCATCTTCCTTTGATAAAGCCTGATTGGGATTCATCAACCAAATCGCCAGTCACTGAACTTAGTATCTAAACAAGGATCTTAGAAACAATTTTACAGGTGGAATTTATAAAGCTAATAGGCCGAAAATCAGAAACTTCCACTGGCACACTTCTTCTGGCTATGAGAACAATGTGGACCCAATTCAATCTTTAATAATTAATTGTTCCCTTATAGAAGTCTTCTCATAGTTTCACAATTGTATCTTGAAGTGTACTCCAGTGTTTTTGAAAAAAGAACAATGGGAATCCATCTGGCACTGGAGCTTTATTTACATTTAGGCCAAAAATTGCTTGTTTGATTTTCTCTAACGAAAATGGTTAATCAAGAGAAGAGAGATCAACTCTTTCCTTATAATCAAATAAGTTTTGCCAATCCACCAGGAATCTGCTAGAGATTAGAGTACCAAGCAGTTTCTGGAAGTGATTAGCAAAACTTTTGCCAATTTCTTTATCTCCCTCTATCCATTGTCCATCATGACGAATGCGAGATATGTTATATTTGTTTCGCATTCCATTTGCTACTTGATGAAAGAATTTTGTATTTGAGTCCCCTTCATTGAGCTAGGTAATTCTAGATCTCTGTTTCAAGTAGATTTCTTCTTGATCTAGGATAGCAAAGAGTTCTAGACGAATTTCAGAAAAGCGATTGGTCACATCTTCTGCAAGGGGTCTATTTTCACCAGTAGTATCTAGATAGTTTAATTATGCCAGTAATCTCTTTTTGTGAAATTTAGATACTTCAAAGGTGTTTTTAGCCCAAGTGCGAAGATTAACTTTCAGATTTGCTTGTTTTTTGGAAAGAATAAAGGCTCCGCAACCTTCAGAGGTTTAGATCAGACTACCAGTCATGTATTAGTATTGGAAGTTAAGAGTCAGAGTACCAGAGTTTTCAAATCTAAAATTACGAGGACGTGGGTGATGTTCCCCGAAATCGAGACAAATAGGAGAATGATATGACCCAATTTTAGGAAGAGCATGTTGAGTAGATCTGGGATTTAAAGATGGCCAATTACGAGAGTACAAAAATTGGTCTAAACGAATCCAAATCAGTTTTGATTGTCCATTAGACCAAGTGAATTTAAGCTTATGTATAGGAGGATCTATGAGATTTAGCTCACTTAAGATATTTTGAGAAGTAGAAATGTCTCTTGGGTTTAACTCTCCTTTATTTTTATTTTCTGGAGTGAATACAGTATTAAAATCTCCACAAATCACCCAAGGA
Organism: Dioscorea cayenensis subsp. rotundata; assembly: GCF_009730915.1. NCBI lineage: Eukaryota > Viridiplantae > Streptophyta > Magnoliopsida > Dioscoreales > Dioscoreaceae > Dioscorea > Dioscorea cayenensis. Next base: position 262,976 of record NC_052480.1, on the reverse strand, counting down.
TCAGAATGGAGATTTCTTACTGAACGTAGTTCATTCCAGAAATCAGTTCGGAGAGGTCGGGCATTGTGAATTCTATTGTTATGGAAAAGGTACCTTTATGAATTAGGGTTCCATTAACTTGAGAGAGATCCCAAGTTATGATTATACCACTAGCTATTCCCAGTGCTGGTAAGAAATTGAATGTATTAATGCACATGCCTCCTATTGATCTCCAAGTAGAACTGTGAATTTCTTGGAGTTTGAATTCTTGTAAGTAAACTATATCTGCTTGAGAAGTTAGTATGACATCCTTAACTAAGTGGCATTTTAAGGGTCTGCCGAGACCTTTAACATTCCAACTTAGAATTTTCAAAAAAATATGGGAGGGTCTAGCTTTCAGATCTCGAAGGAGATTCCTGAATTTTTTGAATTTGGCAACTCTATCCGTCTCTAGATTACGAATCATGTCTAGGCATTTATTCTTATGAATATGAGACCCCAGAAATTTGATGCCACAAGAGTTGCTATAATTGAAATATTGAGAATCTAACTAGGAAGAAAATGCAGTATTAAGAAGATTAGGGGTACCTTATCTTAGTTCCTCAGGTATTTTCTTGTTTATGGATCTAGGAGGGTTTCTTGGGCTTGTCGCTCCTTCTAATTTGTCTTGGAACGTTGGCTTCCGAAGGTTGCTCTGGGATGCTCTTTGAAACACTAGCTTCATCTGAAACCTTGTCAACTCTAGGTTGATCATGTAGGGTATCAAATAACTGATCAACATTTAGTCCAACCAGATGAAGATCATTTTCTGGTTGAATAAAGTTTTGTTCTTCTAGAAAATGATCATTCTCTACAATCTCATCTGCAAGGAAATATTCATCATCTCCCTAGTCAACAAGTTCTTCATCAAAGGGCTCATCTAAGGGAATGTTCTGAGGAGCTGGGTCTTGAGAATAGAATTTATCAGAATTAATACTTGGAATTAATGTCCATCCTCCATGAATAAAAATCCATTTGTACCCATCTAGAATTGGCAGTGTCGGTGGAAGTAATTTCAAATGAGTTGGTAAGGTCTCATTTTTTTGGAGATGATGATGAATTAGTTTGAAAGGGCTCCTTATTGTTATGCGAAGAATCATGACATGTTAAAAAAGAATTAGGATCAATATCTGATTCATTGGAACTTAGGTGCTTTTAATTAGAAGATAATGACATGCTTTGAATTGAATCAAAAGAGATGTGCTTATCTTGAGGCATGATCCTTCAAAACTAGAATGTTAAGATGTATCTGATTTGTGCCTATAACAAGGCAGATGGGAGTTGATCATATTGGAATTAAGATCAGAGTTGGAATTTTGATCTCGAGAAGATGATGAGAAGGGAATAGATTTATCATCAGTTATTCCATCTTTAGGTTTGGTCAAAATCACAGCTTGATCCCAAGAATTTATTAAGGACTTAGATTGAATCAAAAAGTTTTGAATTGAAATGTTGAGAGAATCCTGGGAAGTCTTATCTCAAGGCACAAGAGATGTGTGCATGGAGCCAAGATCATCTCCAGAGTTACCACCCTAAGGCAACTTAATGGTTGTTGTGCAACCAGGCATCAAGTTGATCCTGTGTGCCAACAATATGCCCCCTTCCTCATTTATCTTGGAAGAGACTGTAGGAATCCAGGGTTCCGTTGTCAGATGATAAAGGGGGTTCCGGTACTTCACAACCTGCGTCTCATCGCTAATGAATCTAAACTTCTCTGACGATGAGCTTTGAATATTCTGTAAAGAAATCTCTTCATTCTTCGTCGAGAGACCGAGACCAGAGCTACATTCGACGATCTCGTCGAGTAAATCGACAATGGGAGGCTGAAGAATAAGACTTTTCCCTCTGTCTTCCTTTGAGATGTGATGAGTGGTGCAAGTCGGTGGGACGATGACAATTACAAAGATCACTCGGATGAACCACAACGGGCGAGAAAGTAGATACAACCTAGGTTTTTTGAATTAGGGCTTGAGTAGCCGGGCCTTGAACCACCTTAGAACGCAAAACTGGAATACCGTCATCTTCGAGACGATCCTTGAATCTCCTTACTCCCACATCCACAATGATTTTCATCAGAAAGTTTGCCGGGGATTTGAGATGTACTAGAGCTCTCAAATGTTCTAAAGAAATGTCTTCCCTCTTCAGCACATAAATCAGATCGCCAAGTGTCCTGCGAACTGCCACTATGGAATCCCAATTCCAGCAGTGAAGGGGAAGGTTGATCATTCTCACCCAGTTTTAATTTTCGTCCGCTATCACGTGAGAACCGAATCCAGGAGTCCAATGAGCAAGACTGATTTTGCACTATCCTAAGTTTGAGTTTAGAGATAACAGGCTCTTCTTTACTATTGTTGCTGCTATTCTGGCCGTAGACATTGATAGGATAAAATCATCTCGAAAAGGTGTAATGTTTTCACATTGATCTGTGTTTAAGCTTTGGGGGAGAGATGCATGAAGTGATGGTACACTAGAATTACCAGAAAGGATTTTGATGATGATCATTTTCTTTAAATCCTCTTTGGATTGTATATAGTCTCAAAAATGGGAAGAGACACCCTGATGGTAGATGGGGAAGACCGAGAGGAAAAAGCAGGAACATGAAGTAGAGGCTTAAGGGCAGCAACTTTCAAAGGAGATTGTTTTTTAAGATCTCATTTTCTCCTTAGAATCAAAGGAAGGATAAGGAGGTGTTCGCAATGGACATCTAATGCCGAAGTGGCCGACGCTAGAGCATCGCCGACAGGTGAGTTGATGTCTATAGTCGTCAACTTTGTGTCCTGGTCGCAAGCATCTTTTACAAACCTCACCATTGTCCGGCGAACAATGATGTTTCAGAGAAGTGGAGTGTCCAGTGGGATTCGTTTGATGAGAGGGATGATTCTCTTTTGGCGAGGAGCTTCAGACCACCTCCGCAAATGTGATTCCCTCCCTTACTGGACAATTTCTTGAGATTGGATTCTCTGTTAACGGCTGAGAATGAGTAGAGGGAATACTGAAGTGATGAGAAAAGGAAGGTTTTCGAGAAGGATGAGACGAGGAAACATTGAAGCGAGCCACCTTGAGCGCCGCCGTGGTATTGCCGAGATCCATCGTAACCTTCACGAACGCCGCACAGGAACCTATTGTGATGAAGTCAAGCTTTTATATATATATATATATATATATATATATATATATATTAGTAAAGTTAATAAATATAAATCTTATTATGAAATTAATTTGTAATAAATAAATATAAGTGTCTTTAAGGTAACTTTGCAATATAACACCCCATCATCATCAAATTAATAAATTGTCTCCTTCCAATCCGTGCCGTGCGTGGTGGTAGCGTCGTCAGCCGGTGTTCCAACACGCCAACCTTCGGGCATCTCCTTGGTGATCGGAGTTTGAGATCGAGCCACCATGTTCTAACGTAACGAGCCTCTCGAACTCGACTCATATTTGAAAACGAGATGAACTCAAGCTCGAGCTCGGGCTAGGGCTAGGCCCTCTCAAAGTCGTGCTTAATTAACCAAAGAACCTGTTGTGCGCTCAGCTCCAGTTCTGTTCGGGTTGGGCTCATTTACTCGCCGATGTGGACTAGCCCAAACCCTACACAGCACCAGCGCGGAACATGAGAAGGGCCTCCCTCTTGCTCTCCAATCGCCCCTCCTCCTCGACGGCCGTCGCCGCTGTTCCACCGATCCCTTCATCTCCAGACCCGGACATCACTTCCCAGCTATTCTCCATCCTCTCACGACCTGGATGGATCGAAAGCCCAGTCCTCGCGAGCCTCGCCCCCCTCCTCACTCCTCTCCAAGTATCCCATCTCTTCCTATCTTTCCCCATCCGCGTCCACACGGCCATGTCCTTCTTCAGCTGGGTCGCCCGCCGCCCCGGCTTCCGCCATTCCGTTGACTCCTACGCCTCCCTTCTCAACCTCCTTGTTCAGCCCCAGTTCCACACCCACGCCGAGCGGTTCCGCATCAGCATGCTCCACTCCTGCACTACCTCCGAGGAAGTTTGCCGAGCGCTGCAAGTTTTCTTCTCATCCAGTTCTTCAGATGAGGGTAGGCCACTTGTGATTCCATCTCTTCGATGCTATAATATACTGCTGAATTTGCTTGCCAAGTTTAGGATGATCTCCGAAATGAGACATGTTTATCAGCAAATGCTGCAAGATGCCACATTTCCCAATATTTTCACATACAACACCATGATCAATGCCTGTTGCAAGGATGGGAGCCTTCTCGAGGCCAAGCTCTACTTTGCCCATCTCTCACGAGCTGGTCTCAATCCTGATACCTTTACTTTCAACTCTCTGATCTCCGGTTACTGTAAAGTCAAGGATTTCCATGGGGCATCTCGAGTTCTTGTCACAATGATGCACAAGGGATGCCCGCGTGATGAGTTCTCTTACACCATTCTAATTCAGGGGCTCTGTGCATCTCGTCGGTTAGATGAAGCCTTTGAGTTGCTGTCTCAGATGGAAAGTGATGGCTGCCGTCCTAATGCCCACACCTTTGCAGCTTTGGTTCATGGGTTATGCAAGGAAAAGAGGTTCGCAGACGCAGAGGTGTTGCTCTCTGAGTCCTCTAGGAGTGGTTTGGTTCCAAATGTAGTTTGTTACAATGTCTTGGTTGATGGCTTCTGTAAGGGAGGCATGATTGATGCTGCTTTTCGGACCATGGAATCCATGGACAGGAACGGATGCCACCCAGATATTTGGACGTACACTTCTCTGGTTGACGGATTATGTAGACAGGAGAAGCTCGAAGATGCATGGTTGTTGTTGACCAAGGCATCTGAGAAAGGTTTGGTCCTTGGGGTTGTCACTTATAATGCTTTGATTCGAGGATATTGTAAGAAGGGAGAGGTCAGTGCTGCATTGGGGATTACACATTCAATGGCATTGAATCATTGCAGGCCAGATACGCGAACTTACAATGAGTTGATTCATGGGCATTGTGAGGCAGGGAAGGTGCATGAGGCTATGGCATTGTTGAGTAAAATGGTTGAATCTGGGGTGTCTCCTACTGTTGTCACCTATAATCTGCTGATTCAAGGTCAATGCAAGAAGGGTTATATTGATAGTGCATTTAGATTGCTTGATTTGATGAGCGGGAATTGCCTGGCCCCTGACCAGAGGACATACTCTATCCTGATAGACGCCCTCTGCAAGAATGGCAGGTCTGAAGAGGCTTACTCCCTTTTCAACTCTCTTGACAAGAAAAACATACAGGCACATGAGGTGATGTATAATGCTTTGATACACGGCCAATGTGAGGCAGGAAATATTGATGTCGCACACTTGCTGCTAGACAAAATGTGTTCAAAAGGCTGTTTACCAGACTCATACACATACAATCCTTTAATCAGAGGGTTGTGTAAAGATGACAAGATGGAGGAAGCCAAGTCTTTAATGAATGATATGCGAGATAAGGGCGTGGAACCTACTGTCATCACTTACAATATTCTTATTGACAAGTTGTTGATGAAAGGGGAACGTGTAGAAGCTGAGCGGATGTTGGAGCAGATGCTTTCTTCAGGGCATAGGCCTGATGCATGCACTTACACCTTGTTTATCCGCTCTCACTGCGGTGAAGGAAGTCTTAATGAGGCGGAAAATATGATGGCGGAAATGAATGACAAGGGTGTTCTCCCTGATTTAAGGACATACAACACTTTGATAGAGGGTTATGTAAATATGGGGGCATTGGATCATGCCTTCTCAACTCTCAAGAACATGATTGATGCATCATTCCATCCAAATCATCACACTTTTTGTGTTCTGCTCAAGCCTCTACATGAAAGGAAGTATGGTGACAGCTTGTCTGCAGCAAATCATCCTCAAGTATGGAATGCCGTTAAGATGGACACTGTTCAGGAACTTCTGGAGCAGATGAATTCTTATGGTTCTGTTCCCAATACGAAGACATATGATATCCTAATAAAATGTTTTTGTAATTGTGGTCGTATAGAAGTAGCTAATTCTCTGCTCTTCCTAATGGAAGAAGCTAGTATTACCCCCAGTGAAGATATCTATACATCTCTTATAAGTTGTTGCTGCAATTTGAAGTTATACACAGAGGCATCAACATTTCTATGCTCCATGGTGGAACGCGGCTATTTACCATACCTGGTGTCTTACCAACTTCTTCTCACAGGCTTATGTGACAAAGGAAGCCATGAGAAGGCTAGATTTTTGTTTGGTGATTTACTTGGGAGAGGATATAATAATGATGAAATTACATGGAAGCTTCTCGTTGATGGCTTACTTAAGAAGGGCCATGATGTCATGTGCTCGGAGTTATTGGCAGTCATGAGGGAAAGGCATTGTTGCCCCAGCCCTCAAACATGGGATTCCTTGATCAAAGAATACCCTCAATTAGCCCATGCATAGAAAAGAAACTAGCTTTGGAATAATTTTCATTGGTGTGGCGACCGTCTTTCAATCTTTGAAGGAAAGATACTCAATCTAACTTCAGCCTCTATACGGGTCCAAAATTATGGTGGGTTGAGGCATGATGGGAAATGTATTCTTCTTTCATCTGCCTTTGCTATACCCTGCTGTGATAATTGCGTGGGCAATATCTTGCTCGCTTGATTGCGTCTTTGGAGATCACAGATCACATGGAGTTCCGAAGAGTTGTCTGTATACATCTGTTAATTCAAATCTAATTTATTCAATAAAGGCAAGTACTTTCATGTTAGCCTTCACTGTTAATCTTTCCTGACAATTGTGTTTAAAATTTCAGTTCTAATTACTGTTGCAGGCAAAGTATGCTATTGATCAATCTAAGCCCCTGGAAGTGCTGTGCTTTACTTCCATTGTGTGATTCAACTGTCCTGTTGTTTGTACCATGAACAAATCTCACGTGCAAGCTTGAGGATTGAGTTGGTGATTTGCGATCATTTTTTGGTGAAATGTTGCTGGCGGGAATTAGAGTCTGCTCCTCCATGGCTAATGGAAATCAGGGTGATCCTTGTTTTTGGAGCTCATACGCCGGATACTGTTATTTCCCGCAAACAATCAAGAACATATGGTGATCAAGCAGCTTGTTGCAGTATGTCTGAGTTTAATTGCTAACATGTCAACCAGAAGAGGCATTGCCTTATAAGCTTACTGGTGTTAAGCTATTGCCTGTATTTATGATGGTGTCATTTCCTTTTGCAGGCTCAGGAAGCTGGGTTGATTTGTAATCTATGTGTACGCAGAGCTTCTAAGTCTGTTCCTGGATTTGAGGATTTATGATTTAATGAAATGTTCTCTTTGGAATCTTACATAATGTATGCCACTCTGTAAATGGATGCTTGTGGAAGTGCAAATAAATGGTATGCTAGCAAACTATGGGTTTTAAGTTCAGTTGTTCATGATTATGGTGATATTGTGCATTAAGATCTTGCCAAAGTTGGTTGGAACTTGTTATAGGTTTATTTCTTCATCAAGCATAATGCTTACTTTGGATGAAGCAGGCCAATTCTCTGCTGGATGACCTAAGGTTCCTGGGAAGTTCTTTCCACTCGGTCTAGTTTCTGCTATTTGGTGAACCGGTATATCAATTGTGCCATATATTACTGCCAAGACTTGAATTCCCCTGTTTTAAGCTAATATATATATATATATATATATATATTTCCAGGAGAAGGAATGCTCATGTAGACTTCTCTTCACAGCAAGAACTGGCAAAAGGAGAGCAAAATACACAAGAATGAATAGGAGAACAATTCTTTATGGTATAAATAGTTAAAATTGCAAGGATTCTATGCCTCAGTTAGGTCATGCCAGCAAATCCTCAGTTGGGGCATGCCTTTTTGATAAAGAAACATCCATCGTATTTAGCATTTGCCATTCTTTATAGGAAGAGAAACGGAGTACTTTAGATTGGTCCTTAAAATGCCTTTTCTAAGAGAACTGACCTACATATCATCAATTTTGGTTACTTATCCCCTTCATTATTTGGTGAGGCATGTTTCCTATTTTAAGTGTATCTCATGTCATTCATCTAAGTTATAGCTGCATTCTTCAATTTTGGCAGGATTGTAATAGTCTATTCCTGTATAATAACGTATGTCAAGCTGAACAATGTCTTGCAGTCATTGAGAAAAGATTTTCACTTTTTGTATTGATTTCATTTGTGCAGTTAGTTGGATTTAGTATTTTGCAGGAGATCTCAGATGAGCATGAGCTTGTTTGTGGATTATGTTGATCCATTAGAATAAGTAGTAAAACCTCTTGAACATTGTAATGCATTTTCATGGATTTTTTTTTTATCCTAACTACTCTCTTCGTTCATCATCATCCAAATTCCAACTTGATCTTCAGAATGATGGACGTTTCCATGGAATTTGTTGTCTCTGTGAAAGTGAATTTGGTTGTCTGGAATGCATGTGAAACACAAATTGGAGACCAACTCATAGAAATTAAATGGGGATATATTAGGAATATAAGAATAGGGAACTGTTTCTCATTCAACTGGGGGACTTGATAAAATTCTGAATCTGAAAATGGATCTGTGAAATACATAAAGAACATACTATTTGCTGGTAAATATGATTCGTGTGAGATCTAAAAATCTGTGTCTTTCTTGTATTATTCATTTGTTCTTAAAAAAAAACTTTTTCAATGTATCTATGTTTTTCATTTGTTATTATGACAAGCAAGCCATTATTAATATAAGTTTTTTTTAAATGAGATGTAATATTGCTTACACAGTGGTCAGTGTGCATGTACTTGGGTACCTATTTTTTTTTTTTTAAAATAATGTGGACAATAAACACATGTACACTTTTTTTATTATTATTAGTATGTTTTAACCATGCATGCATTGGGATAGAGTCGTAGCTTTAAACACTAGGCTTACTTAGGCATATATATATATATATATATTTTTCATAATCTATTTTGGCAAAATAATTACAAATTTTCTTTGGGAATAGAGATGGTCCTTACGTTCCACAGTGAAGCTTTGTTCTCCGGGTCCGGCTAAAGGGAACAACTTGTGGCTTGCAACATGTTTCAATGGGCTAAAGGGAACAACTTGTGGCTTGCAACATGTTTCAATGGTCACACTTAGCTGCACAACAATTGTGCCAGCTGCGCAAGCTCTTTGTTGCCTGCTCTGTCCAGGACTTGCACAGGCAAAGCCGCACAACATCAGCCATATTAACTCGTGGTATTATATTAACTTGATTGAAGTTACTTGGTAACAGGGATGAAAGATATCAGACAGAGCAAGCAACGAGGAAAATCGCATACACCTTCCCAATCGCATTATTAGCATTGTTAAAAAGGGAAGGAGGGCATGTGCCTCATCAGACAATCAGAAATTGAAAGGCAGATGTGTTTATTGTTTGAAAGTGAAGTCCGGATAGATGCCGAGTGACCAGCTGACGTTGGTTGTTGTAAAGTTGGTTTCAAGGACCAGTGCCTCTCTCTCTCTCTCTCTCTCTCCCTCTCTCTCCTATATATATATATATATATCAATAATGCATGAAATGAGTGACGGTGTTTCGGGGCTCCCACTTCTGCCACTAGGCTGCCAATTGCCATGCCAATCTTACTATTATAATTTCAATTCATGACGTACGCACGTTGTATCTCGTTCAACGGTTGAATAACGCACGAAAATCAGACACACATAACAACAATCCAGCATATGAACCTTGAGATATAGAATGGCTCATGAGCCCCTGAGAAGCCACCACCATGTTTCTGTTCCGTTTCTCATTGGACGCGCGGATGTGATAGCACGAGGAAGCCACCAATGATCAATGATCCCTCAGGTGCGTTACCTGCGATCCCACCCCTTCTTTTATATGTATTTTATTTTAATTATGCGGCTTACTTCTTTTCAAGCAATATTGCTTTACTCTTTTTTTTTCCAATGATATATACATTGTAACGTTGGAGAAGTTAGCTGAATTGTTTCAGTGGTCATTTAGACGGTTAGGAATTAATTAATTTGTTTTTTCATCCTTGTAGGCAAATTTTGATCGGGGATAATTTGAAAATAACTTGAAATTAATATTATCCTGATCAGTTGGATGGATAATAATTTAGTTATATAATTAGATAATATAATCACCAATAAATGAAACTGATTTTTTATTGTTAAGCATGCAAAATTTTATAGCAACTTGGGAAAACGAAGAAATCATCTGAGGGATATTTAAAAAAAAACCAAATTGTGATGCTTGTTATTGGGCGAAATAAGTTAGTTAGAGAAATCCTGATATTAGTCAAACAAAAATTTTAATTTATTAGCCCGATCAACCAAATGTATCTTTTTAATTTTTTATTTTGAAAAATAAATAAAATTTTAATTTCAAATGAGATAAAATATTACAAGAATTTCTCATTATATACAGTAACTAGCTAGACTGAGAGGTGGCGTCACGGAAAGCCTAATAATAGTAGGCTAATGCCCTTTCGACTCTCATAAACTGTTGTGAACTAGTAATTTAAATTTGATTGAGTCGACAGCCATCCATGGAGGTGGACAGATTCCCGAAATCGATTACTAGTAAATTGCTGTAAGCCGCCATCCCCATGCCATGATACATCGTACATGTGTGTGTGTGCGCGCGACACACACACACAGGCACACATGGGAAATATATAGGATACGAAACATTGTCAAGTTGCAGTAGGACTCTCATATTGTAGTGTCCACCAAGAAATATTAAGCGTGCTGATGACAGACAAGAAACGTCAATTTCTTTGCTTACACTTTCATCACATAAATTTTTCTGGTCTCCTTTCTCTTTATTGATCACAGACAGACCCGCTGAGAAGACGTTGGTTGGTTAATTCTATGAGAGCTAGACGAGATGTGATCGAGAACCCTGCCCTTTCCTGGCCTGGCCTGCCCTGCCTTCTCAATCCTCCTGGTTCTGGATTCCTTGGTTAACGTGGATATATACGCAATCAAGACACTGCCTGCAAATTAATCATCATCATCTTGTATGATTTTATCAAGTAAAATACGAAGAAGAAGAAGAAGAAGCATAACATGTGGCGTGAGAGAAGCAACGACGCAAAGAAGGAGCGTCCCAAGAGATCAGTTTCATTCAACTGGCCGGGGACCAAGATGATGGTTTCCTCTCCTGAGTCGCCGCGCCAGATGAGAAGGCCAAAGACCCAACCTGACTTGTTTTCTTGGAGGACTGCTGATCATGCCCCACCTCCGGCCTTGCAGGATCATCTCCATCTCCGCCCACTGAAAACTGCCAAAGAAGAGAGGCTGCCGTCCAAGTTGCTGGTTAACGTCACGATAACTAGGAGCCTGGGTGCTGTCCAGGTAATGGCCTCCACTTTGTGGACTGTCAATGATCTCATCGCGGCCACAGTTGAGCTTTACATTAAGGAAGGCAGGCGCCCACTCTTGCCTACTACTCTTCTTTCACAATTCACTCTCCATTACTCGCAGTTCAGCCTCGAAGGTCAGAAGGAACTCCTAGCCTCTTCAATTCCTCCTCTATCTAGCTGCGTTTTACTGTCTTAATTTTTCACCCTACTTAATTTTCGAGTTGCTGTGCTATACGTTCTGCACTTTTTTTTTTAAAAAAAAAAATTATGTAAAGTATACAATATTTGTTGATGAATAGGTTTGCTAGGATTCATAATTAGATTTGGATCTACATAATTTCACACGTACGTCTCTTTTCTGAACTTAGTTAGACTGGTGCATGGGTAATATATGTTTGTGTGGCCTGGAGGGTAACATCTCGTCCTGTGTTACTTTGTAGGTCTTGATCCCAACGAGAAACTTAAGGAGCTGGGGTCCAGGACCTTCTTCCTTTACATAAAGTCCACAGCTGCTACCGCTTCATGCTCTGATCAAGTTCAGAATTCTTCTAAAATTGACGAGCGGTGGTTCAACTTTGCCAGTTTTCTGTTGTAATTGTCTCATCAAAGTCTTCAATCTGTTCCTGATATTTATATATGTTTATGGAAATGTATATTTTCTACCGAATTCCTTATAACCTAGCTAGTTTTCCAATGTATCTTATTTTCTCATTTAAGTCATGTTTGCTGTCCAGTTTGCCCATCATTGTTCCATCTCTGTATGTGGACAACATGATCTTAAAATGCCATTATGCAGAATGATCTTTGCGAAACACTCGTCTCTTCTCTGGCTTACTGTGCTGAGATATTTATGATCGGTTCTCTGCTTGGTGTTTATAGTCTAAATTGCTTGTGTGTCGATGGTGCCTTCAATTTGTTATTTTTTTTTATTTATAACACAAAAGGGACTTGTAAAGTTATATCAAAAATAATAATTTTTTTATAGAAATGGATAAACCACTATTTTATCAATAAAAGAACATAAAAAACAATACAACCAGCAAAAGAAGCAGAATTTTAAAAAAAAATAACGAATATACTCTCTTTTTTTTAATAAAAATAAATAAACTATTGGTTTATTAAAAATAAGAGTAGGACAAAAATAAGAAGATCAACAGAAAAAACTGGAAAAAAAAGTACTGTAACAAACATATTTAAATTAGGAGTTTGTGCACTGACAAAAAATTAATTGTATAGTCTTTATATCCTCATTTAGAGAGGAGAGCTTGAATTCACGATTGTGGATATATTATCACTATTTTATTAAAAAAAAAATTAAAATTGAATCACTTGAATTTTTTTTTTTTTAAAAAAAAAAGGTTAATGGCACTGGACTAATAACCCTTTATTTTATTTTTTTAAAAATGAATTAATTATACTTTATTAAAAATTATAAAAAATAGAGAGGATACAAAAGATGATTTGAAACTAGGGAATGATGAAGAGGCAAACAGACTATTTTGATAGACTTAAACTACATGTGTGTCATTGACTCATTGCTTGGACCTACATGTGTGTGTGTATCTTTTAAACTGCATTATTTAAACTTTCAGATACAATGGATTGGATAAACTATCTATATATTTATAAAATTATAAAGGATCAAAATATCTTCACCCCTTTGTCTTTTTATCTTTATTTTATTTTATTTTATTTTAAAAATAAATAAACCATTTATTAAAAAAAAGAAACACGACAATTTTATCTTTTATTTTTTTAATAAAAACTCCATTGATGAATATATGAAATAAATAGGAGTTCTATACGTATTAAATTTTTTCAAGAAATAAATATGAATAAACTACATATTTATTGAAATAAAAAACTGAACAAAATGCACTGAAAAGAGAAGTTTAAAAGAAAAAAAAAAGACAAGACAAAAACTAAAAAGAAAGAAAAAATAAATAAAATAGCGAGGAAAAACTAAAATCTTACTGGGGGTGAGAAAAACAAAACACTGAAGACTTTAAATAAGAAAAAGAAAAGAGGAAAGAAAGCTGGGAGGGCGAAGACATCTGCTTGGAGACACAGATTTGCTCAAAATAGAAGACTGAGGAGGGTCGATTACTCTCTGTGTAGATTGACTACCTCTGAGTTGCTACTGTGCACTGTGAACCTGGATATTTTTTAATTTTTTAATAAAATGAATAGATAACGAATTTATTAAAATAAAAAGAAAAAAATACTGAAGAAAAAAATACAGGGTCTGCTCCATATATTAAACTTATCTTAAACTGCTGGAATAATTTATTTATTTTTAATTATTTGTGTTTGAGGAACGGTGAATCGTCACTCACATATATAAAGATGATTTTTTTTTTTTGTAAAATTAATTTTTTATAACAATTGATAAGTAATTAACAGAATTTATGTAATTAATTAACTAATTAAAATAATAAACATGTTTAATCATCAGGAAACAAGACATCGTCAATGGCTGCCCTCGCCTTTGCTAAGCTCATCGGCTCCGCCGTTCGGTTCCGCTCCAGCACCAATGCCCTCCGCGTCCTTTCCTCTCGCTCCGTTCTCTTCTCCACCTCCTCCCCCGCCCATACCATCTCCGTCGGGGACAAGCTTCCTGATGCCACCCGTCTCCTATTTCGATCCAACCGGGGAACTCCGCACTCTGACTGTCTCCGAGCTGACCAAAGGAAAGAAGACAATCATCTTCGCGGTGCCTGGGGCCTTCACCCCCACATGCTCCCAGAAGCACCTCCCCGGGTTTGTTGACAAGTCCGGGGAGCTGCGGGCCAAGGGGGTGGACGCCCTCGCTTGTGTCTCAGTGAACGACGCCTTCGTGATGAGGGCCTGGAAGGAGAGCCTCAGAATCGGGGAAGAGGTGCTGCTGCTGTCCGACGGCAATGGCGATTTCACCAGGGCCCTCGGTGTAGAGCTAGACCTACGAGATAAACCTGCAGGCCTTGGAATCAGGTCCAGGCGATACGCCATGTTGGTTGAGGATGGAATCGTCAAGGTACTCAACCTGGAAGACGGCGGAGCCTTCACCGCCAGCAGCGCCGATCACATGCTCAACGCTCTGTGACTGTGAGAATTCTGCTTTCTCTTTTCATTTCCATATCAATAATGCCACTCTTTGTGTGTGTTTTTATGTCTTAATCCTTTTGTTCAATCGGCATATATTTGACATCCATTGAAATAACAAGTGATATTTGGAATATGATATTTTGGTCCAATATTTGTATTGCAACTTTTTCATCAACGTTGGATTTTTGTATGTTAATACAATGAACAACTGGTCACTCCATCTGTTGAACAGCATATTGTGGGCACGCACCTTTGTGCTATTTATTTTAACAGTCCATTCTGGGTTCATTGGTAATCAACCATCACTTGTCATCACCATATCCTGTTCACCTCTTCAGCAAGTTAAATCCTCGCAGAGTTCTGTATCTCCATGTAGACATCAGCCATTGCTTCATTATCATCTTCTAGTTGCTGTATGATCCAGTTGTTTCTACCTCAATCAATGACAAACCTAGTATGATTTAGAGCTATGGCATATGTATGGGTTTCAGGATCCTCTCAAGTCTTGATGCCATCATAGTTTATCAGCTCTTTGTCAGCTGACAGTGATATGGCCCCATTCTGTCATAATATACTTTTTTTCATAGTATTCTCAAGCGAAAAAATACACATTATCAGCGCTTTTGACTTATGAGTGCAAAAATCCACTCACATCCTTTTCTAGCATTCCATCAGGGAAGCAGGCTCTTATGGAGATTGAGGTATGGCAAAGTGATTGTCCATAACCAGTTATCTATACTGTAACCTGCAGCCCAAACTAATATTTGATAAGTAAGTGAATTTTTCATGTTCACTTTTCTTATAATGGATGATCATTGCTTTTCATCAAATGATTTAGTCATCCTATTCCTTAATGTGAAGATGCATAATTCAGGAGTTGTCTGTTCTCTTCTCAATTGCATGCATATATTTTGTTTCATTTCCTGGCAAAGGGATTTCAACGTGGTTTGCAGAACAGACTTATTGGTCGTTGGTGGCACATCTTCCTCTGCCTAACTTATTGGTTCTTCTCAGGACAACCCCTTGTCCAGTTGCTCTAGGTTTAAACCACCACCTGCTGTGTTTCAATCTTCCATTGAAAGCCTTTATTTCTAAGAATTTAATACTTGTAAATCTGACTTATTTTTGGCTGCCTCATCCCATTTGTTACTTTGAACTATTTGGTGTTTTTTTCTCAGTGAGCTCAATTAATCCAATCCTTTTGCATTAAGTGTTATGGCCACCATAATATAAAAAACCAGCTCCACTTTGGGATTGGAAACAACAAACTGCTAACTGTTATTAAAACTATCTGTAAACCAGCCCCTCTCTTGTTATTTTTTCTTTCTCTGAATTGAACGCCCACTGTTAGTCTTTCGGTGTCCATCAAAATCAAAATTGTTTCATTCATGGGTCAGGGTAATGTCAAGTCTAGCGTTGTCCTGATTCTTGAAGTCAATTTTAATTGTCATTGTGAAATCAAAGTCCATATACTTTTTAGATTTTTTTTAGGTTCTTGCTTACGACTACTTAGATAACTCAAGAGAAATCTTGTCATTTTCCATAAAGAAGAAGAGTTATGTTGTTTCTGATTGCTTTCTCAGCTAGCAAATCAGTTTTTGGGAAGAGGAGTGGGGGCGAACCCACTGGGAGACCCTCGTGGACGTGCACAAGTCTCGGTGGAACAAGTGGGGACAGGGCCACGCTCACGTGGGCGGTGGAACCACTCATACACAACCACTATTCACAACTCCCAGAAATGTGCCCTCAGCCAAAAATCGAACTCTCACCACTCGGTGAGAGCTCTATTGGCGACCCGTGTACCAATAGACTCGAAGGGCGCTAGCAAATCAGCTTTATGAGTGAAATATTTAGTGCTAAACTCACCTGGCACAAAGTTTTTGCATTCATGAGGTTCTTAATAGGAAAGCAGGTATTTTTCAACTTCATTTAGCCCTTTTCTTATATGTGATTAATGAATTCTATTTTGGCCGAACAATCATTAAGATTTGATTTGACCACCTGTTGGCAGAATATGAACAGGAATTGGCCCTCCAGTTTAATGGATTAATATATAACGGAATTCTTTTGTTTGGGATAGTGTTGTGACATAAAAAAATAAAAAAATAAATGTGCTAGAGGTGTTATAGAGCCTGGCTTAAATTCCTTAGTCATTGAGATCCTATTCTGTTCCTCTCGAATCACATGCCATTAGGCCATTGGGAGAGTGGTTTTCTTATTAAAATGTCCTTGTGGGACTGGGACTCTGGTTAGTGACAGAGCAGTCCATGACATACTCTAAAATGCCAGGCTCATGCAGTTAACTTGTATTTAAAGCTCAGTGAAGAGAACACAGCTCAGTTGGGGACCATGGGTGGTGGCAATTGGTATTAATGAGCTGAAAGATTAAGTAGCAGCATCTCTCAATTAATCTTTGGGAGCAAGTGTAGGAATATGTATGGGTATATATATATATATATATTATGGCTTACCGCATGTGTTGGTTGGTAGAGAAGAATGATAAATGAAAATATGGTGATTTCCGATATGTGTAGTGCGTCCTTACCCTGTAAATGGGATGGTCTGGATTCATCTCATATTCACATTGTGGGGGTCATAAGATCATTTACATCCAAGGCTCCGAAGGAAATGATTTGCTAGACTAACAGACATGTTTGGTCAAGCTTGGATTCCGGACAAGTTATCCGTGAACCACTTTGATATGCATTTTGCCCCTTATTTTCAAATTGAAATATGATCAAATTATGTATAGGGGCCCGCATGGATATGCGTTCATCTTTTACATAGAGAACAATTCCTCTTCTGATGGAATGTTTCCAATCTTATTTCCTTTTTCTCTTTGCCTTTAATGGTTATCAACCAAATGCACATGTACAATGCTTTTGTAATCATTTTTTTTTTTTTCGCTCTGAGCATTAGGCTATTCAGTTGAAGTCATTAAGCAAAAATGGGGATTATTGGATTAAGATTCAGTGTAACATGCATCTTATTTCAGCCATCATCAGTGATATATGATGCTTACTATATCTTTTCACCAGTTTCTTTTTGATGATAAATTAAAGATCATCAGTAAATGAAATGTAATTGATTGACATGAAACAATGAGTTAGGGGAATGTAAATTATGCACGGTATGTATGTTACCAGGCTAGGGAATTAATAGAACAAAACAACCTTGATGATGGGGATTAATAAGTGACTGCATTTGATGTGGAACAGTGAGATGAGCAGTGTTTTCCCAGACTGGTGACGGGCCCTACATCTTGCCCGACCACCGCACAATAATCATGATTCACACTGGAGTCATACATTCTACTCACCATCTCCAACAACAACAAGAAGTAGGTGTATATATGTTCAACAGGCAGGCGGTGCTGGTGAGACTTTAGGTTTGGGTTGGGACAAACAAGTATTCTTGTTGTTACCTATAGACTGAGAGTTAGAGAGAATAATAATAAAAAAAAAGGGTGGGTTTTGGATGTTGAAGGGGAGGGAAAGCCCCCCAGCCACCTACTAATTGTCGGCATTACAGATAGTATGGGATTTTCAATCAATTATTGTACTAGGAGTTGAATTACCAGAAATAAGAGTTGGCCAAAGCCTACTTCAAACACATGTCATGCCCTTTAACAAATTCAGATCAATGCTTTCAGAGAGCCGCCAGCAATAAGTTTTCTTATTATTATTGCTATTATTTTTAAACTGCAGCTAGATTACATTGGCATCACATTTCTCCAATCAGTAGCTTTTTTATTATACCCCAAATGCTAAGGATAGCAGGTGATTGAAGAATTCATGCCGGGTATGAATTCAGGGAGTAGATGATCTTCCCTAATGGATCAACATATGGTAAAATTGAGCATGAACTATAATTATGTCAGAATGATCCTTCTTTTTTTTTTTTTTCAGAAATTGCATGTCTGCAACGGGAGAAAATGCATCCAATATTTATAAATATACAGGATACTATTTTTCACCTTGAAAATAAAGTTGGTAAGTGTATAAAACCTAGCTAGGAAGATAGAACTTTTGTGGATTATGGACTCTGTTACTACACTAAATTAGTGTTCTAAGTGGGACTGCGTTATTTCCATGGCCAGAATCTAATGAAGCACTGAGTTAATGAATCATTAATTTCGATTCAATTCTGTGAAGAGCACCACATGCATTATTTGGTTGTTGATCTTGGACCTACAATTGCATTGATTTTGAGGGGCCCAACACCTCTCACCCAACTATTCCAGTATAAATAAATATTTCTTTCCAATTTGATTTTCTAGATTGTTTAAAGTAGTTATAAGTTTTGGACTCTTCATCTCCTTCAAAACAAATATATATATATATATACGGCTGGTTATTGGCTTGGACATGTGAAATACATACATAACAAACATACCACGGCTTATCGGCTTGGTGATGTGAAATACATACATAAACGTGTGTTTCCCACTGTAACTAACAGAGTAACAGGTGCCACAGAGAAAAAAAAAAATTAGTGTGAAGCGAATGCACCTGCCAACATCCAATCACAGGATGAGGAGGGAGGCAGAGTAAAATGTTTCCCACATGGACGATAAAAAGAGCGTCCACAGAGAATTAAGAAAATGGATCATTATAAGTCACTCAAGATTAATCTGATCACCTGAATTTCATTTTACTGTTTTGTTTATCCGAGTTGTTTTATAATAATAAGTACTGTTAAAAGGGTGTTTTATATATAGAGCCTGGTTTATAACCTAGCTACTAAGCAAGGCGTGGTTCCTGGGTCTCTCTCTCTTTCCTTGTTCGTCATCCCATTCACTCGTCAGCCGACAATCACAGTAACAAACGCAGACAAACATATAGTCAGGAAGAAGGAGAAGAGCGAGAGCACACTCAACACTGTTTGTAAGTGTGTGTTCCCATACCTAGTTAATTTTCTTTTTCTTGGAAAACACTGTATTGTTGTACGTGTTGATTAATTTGCTAAGGATCTAAGGTAGAGGAAAGGAAAGGACTCTAGCTAGCTGTCTTCATGAACTTTGCGCAATGACTTTCATTGTCAAAGAGGGGAGTGGTTTTCTAAGCTAGGCTGAAGGTAAGATCTCTACTCTTCATTGCTTCCATTTTTAGTCTGTTAAGCTCCTCTTGCCGCACTCTTTACTCTTGTTGTTTACTTATACACATTCACTATTTATTATTTGTTAGGAAGAAGAAAGGAAGGTATCTTCGATCCAGTCCAGTACTGTGACTGACATTCCAGCTACACCGCAATTCCCTTGCGTAGTTTCCCCGCAAAACTTAACTCAGCATTAGAAATCTATCTTGATTTTTTTTTTTTTTTAAAGAAAAACAGAAAGAAAAGAAACGAAGGAAAGCTTGGTGCTTTTCTAGCAAGAGAAATAAAGTAGAAAAAAAAAAGAAAAAGAAAATATTATATAAACCCCTCGTGGTAGCACCATTGTGAGTGGAGAGTGTCTGTTCATTCATTTGGCTGAGAGGGTCTCTTCTTCTTCTTCTTCTTCTTAACTTCTTTCTCCTCCTCCTTCAATGGCGGTGGTTCCGGAGACAATGAGAGATGACATGACGTGGCAAATGGGTTTGGTTTGGGAACAGGTGAAGTCCCCTGTCATCGTACCGGCATTAAGGCTAGCAGTGTTTCTCTGCCTAGTCATGTCCGTAATGCTGTTGGTGGAGAAGGTGTACATGGCCGTTGTCATTGTTCTCTTCAAGCTTTTGGGTAAGAGACCTGACAAACGATACAAATTGGAGCCCATCAAAGATGATGTCGAACTTGGCCACTCAGCCTACCCCATGGTTCTCGTCCAGATCCCCATGTATAATGAGAAAGAGGTGCCCATTACCTTCTTCTTCTTTCTCTTTGTTATCTTATATTATCAATTTATCATGTTACATGGTCTGTTTTATCAGGTTTACCAGCTCTCCATTGGAGCCGCGTGTGGCCTTTCATGGCCGTCCGATCGAATTATAATCCAAGTGCTTGATGATTCCACGGACCCGGTTATCAAGGTAATCTTTTGTGCTTCACACCTCAGGAAAACTATAAGTAAATAAATGAACTCGCGTCTCTTTTACTTTTTCTCTCTTCTTAGATATATAGTACACTGATTGAAGTGATTAGGACGAGCTCCTCCAAATCGTTGGATGTATATCTGTCGCTTTTATTCCCTTTCTTTACTAGTTTATAAATGTTAGGTTTTAAGAAGCGGGTATTTAATGAGGGAAATCCAGCCAACAATGTATATTATCCCGCTTAATATACTATGTATTCATGTATATATGAGAAATCGGTAACTTTTTTCTCTATCAAGAAAAAGGCAGAAAGTTTTATAGAGGGGAGAAACGAAGACAATAATGGTCTTAATATCACTTCTGGGAACACTTATTGTAGACACTGTTCATCCCAATTTCTAGGCTCATATCACCTTTTTGTGATAATATTTAAATGGGTATGTAGGAGAGATGTCAATATCGATTTTTATAAATTTTTGAACATATACATAAAAGATTTTTATTACCTATATAGCGTTTAACCGAGTTAATAAATTATAAAAATTTTATAAAACATCATAACTAATATATATTTTTTAATATTTATAAATAAAAATATTTGTCACCTTTGTCAAAGAAAAAACATATATATTACATCAATCTTCTAATTTCACGGTTTACACGTTGTTTGTCCTGTGTTAATAAAATTTAAATAATAAAATAAAACAACACAAAATAGCCATGAGTTCATCGCTCATTCATTCTTACATATTAATAATAATAATAATAAATTTTTATTTTTTGAACTCCGGAAAAAATCCCCAATTGCAGACTGCCTTGTCATGAGCATTAAATTGTCTTTGTTTTTTGTATTTGGTAATAAATCAATGTTTTCACGAGCAGCAAGAAGCAGCTTTTCCTCCAGGTCATTTTGGGTGGTGTGCCTGGTAATAACTTTCCAGTTAACAACTATGATGATTCGTGTCTGTCGTTTCACTAATTACTAATTAGTCAAGACCATATATTTGCATGGAACAGTACTGATTTTGTTTAAATTTTTTTTTTTTTTGGTAAAGATATATTGAAAAATAAACGAAGCGATAATTAAAGGTAGTGATAATGGTGCAGGATTTGGTGGAGATGGAGTGTCAAAAATGGGCGAGCAAAGGGATAAATATAAGATACGAGATAAGGGACAACCGAAACGGATACAAGGCGGGTGCTCTGAAACAAGGCATGAAGCACAGCTACGTGAAACAATGCGACTACGTGGCCATCTTCGATGCCGATTTCCAGCCCGAGCCCGACTTTCTCTGGCGCACTGTGCCTTTCCTGGTCCACAACCCGCAACTGGCCCTTATCCAGGCCCGTTGGAAGTTCGGTATGTATTCAACTCATAATTATAATACCAGTACTTGTTTCTTCTCAGTTCTCACTAGTCACTACTACTGTTGCTAAGCTACTATACATACTGTTATACTTGCTGCTCCTAAAATACATTAATTATACACGCGCGCTCCCCTTAATTTCTTATGCGTGCGAGTCAGAAGAGACACCACAAAAATAATTAAGAGCTAGCGACTGTCGGTGCTCCCTCCTAAGTCCTAACCTTTCTTTTTGGCTTTGATAACTTTTTTTTATCAACATACTGTATAGCTTT
Source organism: Dioscorea cayenensis subsp. rotundata (assembly GCF_009730915.1). NCBI lineage: Eukaryota > Viridiplantae > Streptophyta > Magnoliopsida > Dioscoreales > Dioscoreaceae > Dioscorea > Dioscorea cayenensis. The sequence continues at coordinate 240,934 of NC_052480.1, read as the reverse complement.
TTATAAGCGTCCCTTTCCGTGTGTAGATAGATGACATATATATATGTGTAGCAATCCTGTTAGTTGTTTAGTCAGTGAAAAGATATATATATATATATATATGTCATATATGTGTCTGTGCTGCGTGTTATTATTCAATTCGGACTGATCGATGACGGGAGCTAGCTAGCTAGGATGTTACGGAAAAATCTCCTACTTTGACACTGATCAAGTATATGTATACATATATATAATTCACACTGTGATCAGTACCCCTTCCTTTCCAAGTCTTATTTTGTACGTCCATCGATCGAGTTACTACAACTTAAAAGAGAATTTGTTTCTAAGCACTTGGCAGTCAAATTAAAGAGCAGGAACAGATCAGTGTGGCAAATTAATTAGTGAATGGAAATTAAAGCCAACGTTGCGTTGGGCCATATACCAACGTGGTAGAAAAGGCATATTAAGATTTCTTCATATACGCTAGCTGCTTGTTGGACAATAAAACTTATTTAGTAGTTTGTAGCACATGTTTTATCCAAATTAATTAAAATTTTAAAACATGCAAAGCAAAACAAAACAAAACAAAAGATTTAGTCTTCAGAACTTGCAGTACTCTACTGAAACAACATTACATTAGATAATTAGATAGTGAAACTATGATGGGTAATAGTACTCGATCCATTCCCCCACCTCCCATGTGCATATTGAATTCATTTGGCCTGGTGTCTGCTTTTTGTTGGTGTGGGCCTTAACCTACGTGCAATGAACCATTAAACCCTATTCCTACCGACACACTCTTTCTTCTCTTGCGTCGTGTCAAAACACCTTTTTTTTTTTTCTTGCTGGTTTTCTCTTATATGTCTTCTATGCAGGTCACATAGTATAGATAGATAAATGCAATTAGATTTGCTGAACTCAGTCCATTCCCCCACCCACGTGCATTCAATTCATTAGGCTGGCTGCTTTATGTTGTTGTTGGCTCTACCCCAATGGTGGACCTTCTACTCCTGCATCCATGAATGCATTGAGCCCTCTTCCCACCGACACACTCTTCCTTTGTATTTACATTTTCTTCAACGGCATAATAACATAATGCTGCTACCACCTATCAACAACACGTCCAGTTTTCTCTCCTCTTAATTTGAATGTGTCCAATCCAACCTTAACCTTAACTTGATTGCCTTAACAGTTTACTTGTATGATATTAATATTATGCAGGGGGCTCAACTCATAACAGTGAAAATAAAATAAAATAAAATGTTTTGTTGGTTTTCTTATTTTGCAAAATCCTGACAGTGAATGCGGATGAGTGCCTGATGACAAGAATGCAGGAAATGTCCCTTGACTATCATTTCACAGTGGAGCAGGAAGTAGGGTCCTCCACCTACGCCTTCTTTGGCTTCAATGGTCAGCAAATTTTTATTCCTATTGATGCAGCAGCTTAATTACTAACTGTTAAATAAATAAATAAATAAATAAATAAATAAATCGTGCAGGGACTGCTGGTGTCTGGCGAATCACAGCTCTAAATGAGGCCGGAGGTTGGAAAGATAGAACCACCGTGGAAGACATGGACTTGGCTGTCCGGGCGAGTCTAAAGGGCTGGAAATTTCTATTCCTTGGGGATATCAAGGTACTGGTACTCCCCTGTCAATTTATTTTACTTTATTTGCTCTAATCTAAACAAACTACGACCTTTTCTAATTGTTTATACAATATTTTCGTAGGTTAAAAATGAACTACCAAGCACTCTCAAGGCATACCGATATCAACAACACAGATGGTCTTGTGGACCAGCAAACTTGTTCAGGAAAATGGCTGTAGAGATTGCAAAGAACAAGGTGAGGAATCAGACACTCATGTTTGTAATAGTAATGTAATTACAGATATATCAAATTACCACATAACAACAACAATAATAATAATAATAATAATAAATCAAATCAAACTAAAATGCAGAAAGTGTCACTGCTGAAGAAAGTTCATGTGATCTATAATTTCTTCTTTGTGCGGAAGATTGTGGCTCATATCGTGACCTTCATATTCTACTGCGTGGTCATCCCAGCCACTGTGTTGATTCCTGAGGTACACATACCGAAGTGGGGCTCCGTCTACATCCCTTCCATCATCACCATTCTCAATGCTGTTGGAACACCAAGGTTTAATTTGCTCCCAACAACTCAATTCCCAGCTGTCTTTTGTTGTTTTATGGAGTAACCCTTTACACATAAAATTTTTTAAACCATTAAATGATGCTGCTGCTGCTACTACTTTTACAGATCTCTCCATTTGCTGGTATTTTGGATCCTTTTTGAGAATGTTATGTCTCTGCATCGAACTAAGGCCACATTCATCGGCCTACTGGAGGCTGGGCGTGTCAACGAATGGGTTGTCACTGAGAAACTCGGAGATGCTCTCAAAGCAAAATCGGCAACTGCCAAGACAGCCAAGAAACCTGGATTCAGAATCGGTGAAAGGTAATCATCTTTTGACTTATCTCTCTCACTCTCTCTCTCTCTCTCTATATATATATATATATAACATAAACATGAACATGAACACCACCATCTGGAACACACAGATTACATTTGTTGGAGCTTGTAACGGGAGCATATCTTTTCTTCTGCGGATGTTACGACATGGCCTTTGGCAACAACCGTTATTTCCTGTATCTTTTTCTCCAAGCGTTGGCTTTCTTCGTTGTTGGGTTTGGCTACGTTGGAACTTTCGTTCCATATTCCTAAAACATTGGAAAGACTCATTTTTGCCTTCCAGCGCGTCACTGAGCTTTGGGTATACTGTAATTTTGTGCTTTTTGCCAGCTTCAATATTCAAATTGGTTTGGGAAGTGTGCATAGGGTAATGAATAAGCTGCTGTTGTCAACATTCATGGCCAAGAATCGGAGTGAGTTGAACATTCATTGTGTACAAACATAGGGTTGAAAATTCATTCCAGAATGAATAATAAGAGTACCGTGTAGAGGGAGTTGGAAAGGATGCACCTGCTAGCTCCAGTCTCAGATGAAGCAGTGTTTTGATTTTAAAGCAAAAAGATTTGGTCTGCACTTAATCCGTTGTTAGCATACATGTTCATCATTGGATGGATTGTCACAAAGGAATTCTTTATTCCTTCCTCGCCGTGAGATTTCTTTTATAAAGGCTATGCTTTTTGTATTATAGACCAAAAAGACCATAGCAAGTTCCTATGCATAAATCTATCACTTTTTGAGTTATTGGTTTTCAGTTCATTGTAGCACAACAATAAAAACAGCTACGAGAAGTTTGAATGCACTTTTTTTTTTTTCTGTATATCATGGATAATTGTGAACAGGTAAAATACTACCAACAAACTAAAACGATTTCTTATTCTCCCCCAAGAGGCAATAATGATTAATTTTCAAGCGATCATCAACGATAAAAATCACAAGCTGAGAAACAACACCACTATAGTTTTTGTTAATTAAAGAGGTTGACCGGCAAGAAGTGGCATTGAATTGTCCATATGAAGTTGATAGGAAAGAAGTGTCATTGAATTGTCCATATGAAGGCCTACATGACTGATATATTAGGACATAAGTATGTAAATATACGTTTACCCGATGGCCAAAATTTGTTGATGAATTGAAAAAGCACATTGAACAGACTACTTAAGTACCTCAATTGAATGTAGCCATAGAGAGGAAGCACCTCAATTGAACGTAGCCATAGAGAGGGAGTCTTGATTCAAAAAAGCATGCACTGATCCCAGAAACCAAGTATGAATGAATCGTCAAAATAAATCCAATAAATCCTTCACCAGAAGACGTAATCCATAAAAAAAGTGCAATTCTTGATTCCTAACCATCCGCAGTACACACTCCCCTCGTTTCTCCAAGAGTGAGAAGTTTTCCACTTCGCTGTAGAATGAAACCCTTTTGACGTCAGACTATCACGGACGTGAACAAATTAAGAAAACAGAGAACCTTTGACATATCTTCTAAAATTTCATCCTTTGCTTTTATGCGTGTTGTATAGTAAGAGGCCCTTGATAATGATGGAAGAAGTTCCAAACTACTTGGACTAGGACAGCATTAATCTAGAAAGGTGACAATAGGGGATATACCATAGCAAATTATCACAACAGCTAGTCAAAACTCAAAACATATGATGGCCATCCAGAGAACTTCCAACTCACAACTCTGAACAACTATGCCAGTAACATTTTCAGCTCAATAGCTTTAATTTTAAAATCAGTCACTCTCCTTAAATGATTAAACATGCAGATGAAAGAGGAACCATGAGGTCTGTATCCCAAACAAAGACTGGCATCTTTTTGAGGATTTTTTGACCAAAATGTAAAATAGTTCAATTGCATAACTTTGTTTATTAACACCCAAAAATAGGGCTAACAAATCACAAGCCCAATTTAAAACATGTTCAACAGAGATTAAGAGGGTCACAGAATTCAGAGCAAGAAGGTATATGATTTTGCACACGCATGATCTAAATGCACTTCAAATGGTCACAGAATCTTGAAAGGATACCTTATTGGATGGTGTTCAATGCTGATTTGAAAAGATTTCTCGCCATTGACATGGACACTTTCCCACAACCATCAGTGAAGACAACAACATGCGGTTCTTTGGATATTTTTGCTATGATAGCTTGTAATTTATCTAAAGAACTTGTATCTAGAGGATTTATAAGTCCATCAATAACCTGTTAATCCAAAGACACATTGTGGTTAATAGGTGAAAAAGATAAAGAACAACAATACAGAAATAGAATTCTATTAATAAAGTTTGATATAAAAGAATTTGATTTGATGCAGTTGGCCGCCTCACATCACAAGATCAAGTCATCACAAATCTCGTGCTACTAAATTAAAGAGAAATAAAGAGATACCTAGAGAAGGTGCGGATACAAAGTAGTATCCTACGCATACCAACCCAACCAGGAATTTAATTCCCACAAAAAAATTTTCGTAAATTACCTGGGATAGGAAAAAGGCTTCTTTTTTTTTCAAGCTATTAATAGCATTGATGTTCTACAAATAGCTTGTGTACATCAAAATGCTTTAAAGTTTTAAACACACATATATATAGTAGAGAAAATTGTTTGCATTGTAAAAGTATATTGCTTATATAGTATACACCACCATAAAATGTTTTTATTTAGTACATATTTTTAGGGTTGCAATCACCACATAAATTTTATCAAAATATAAATTATTTTATGTTTTTTCTCAGAGAAAAAAGGGTAAAAAAATAGTTTAGTTCTCTGATAAAATATTTTAATTGACTTTTGCTCTAAAAACATCTAAGAAAATAAGAATAATTTGTTTGCAGGGTACATAAACAAATATCATTGGTGAATAAACAATTCCTCCTTTTCCATAATTATATAAACAAAAATCGATAAAAATATTAGAAACTCCATATTTACCTAATAGGCTTCCGTGTACACATCCATGTCATTGTTTCTCGCCTAAACCCTAAACCTTAAAAATCTCAAAAAACTACAAAACCTTAAAACCCTAAACACTATAAAACACTAAATCCAAAACTATAAAACTTTAAAACTAATAAAGATCTAAACTTTGAACCCTCAACTCTAATCCTAAACTCCTAAACTTAAACCTTAAGGCCTAAACCCCTAAACATTAGAAACTCCATATTTGCTTGCAGTAAACAAATATCAATGGTGAATAAACAATTCCTCCTTTTCCATAATTATATAAACAAAAATCGATAAAAATATTAGAAACTCCATATTTACTTAATAGGCTTCCATGTACACATCCATGCCATTGTTTCTCGCCGAAACCCTAAAAATCCCAAAAAACTACAAAACCCTAATCCCAAAACTTTAAAACCGATAAAACCCTAAACACTATAAAACACTAAATCCAAAACTCTAAAATTTTAAAACCAATAAAAATCTAAACCATAAACCCTCAACTCTAACACTAAACTCCTAAACTTAAACCTTAAGGACTAAACCCCTAAACCTAAAACCAAACGCTAAGGCCTATATTTTAAAGTCTAAAACCCTAAACCCCTAAACTCTAAGGTCAAGGATTTAGGAAAGAGAGGACGAAGAGAAACTCAGTTTGTTATTATTATTATTATTATTATTATTATTATTATTATTATTATTATTATTATTAGAAATTTTAGAGGGGGAAAAAAAAAGAAAGAATGGCGTGATACTTACATAGCCAATAACATATTCATGAAAGATAAAATCCAAAAAAAAGAAATAAGCAATGCACCCTCATCATGCATCAGGCAGAGCAATACATGCATTCAATATAATTTTAACAGAAAAAGGAAACTTGCTTCACTTGTCACTAAAGCAAAGAGTTAGCTTGTTCACCAGAAAGGATATGCCTGATATGTCAATGGCACTCTGGGAAACAAGCTGCAGTAGCCTTTCAGGGGTAGATACTAAGAACTCGGGATCACAGCTCTTCAGACTGCAGATGATATCAAAGCATCAGAAAAAAAAAAAGGGAAATCAACAGGGTTAATTTTTTTTCCACACAGCCAGGGGAAATATATAGATCCTGTTGGTAAAGTTTTTTAGCAACAATGCAGCACTTCCTTAGGGTTAAAAGAGCTCAAAGATGCTAACTTTATCAAGAAATCTACTCACCCGCGGACTTGATGATCCAATGAGGCACCAGTATGCACGCTTACAGTATGAATTCCGAGAGCCTTGAGTGGTTTGCAGACAGATCTCACCTGAAGAAGAGCACCAAGCACGCTTCAGAACGGTACGATTATGAGGCAAGGAACAAAGGTAGTAGCATAAAATAAAATCAGAAGCATAACGAGTTTGGAGTGGAGAGAAACCGATAAGCAACACTGGCAAAGATACATACCTGAAGAGCCTTTTGTTGAGATGGCACGAGATACAGTAGGAAGGGGCTAGGTACTGTAAGTCCTTGCTTCTCCTTGGCAGCGAAGATATCAGAAGCTGTGGAAACCAGCCAAGCAATCTGTTCTCTGTTGGCACAGACTCCATTGATGTCAATGAAATCGGATTGGGGAGCAGAGCATCGTCTCCACAGACGAAAACCCCAAGTGCCGGAAAGGAGAGGCGCATCCAGATTGGGATCAAAAGAGCCCTCCTCCGCCCAAGCGTCCTGTATAGCGTTCAGGCAGAGGATAAGGAACTTGGAGATAGCCTGATCACTATCAGGGGCCTTGTGGTCTTTATCTCGGTCTTCGTCTTGATGAAGTTTTGGCTGCGGCGATCTCTTGTTCTTGTTATGGGGGACGAGCTTTCGAGGGTCACGAGGGTTGTCGAAGCGATCGTTGAAGGGATCCTCAGGAGTCGGGAGGCTGAAGCACATCCCCTGGAAAATTGCAATTTTGGAATTGAATGGAGAATGATTCGAATTGGTTTTCTTCAAAGTATTAGAGGCCGGAGTACCTCGCATCTGCGTCGTTTACCATCTTTGCGGCGGCGCTTGGAAGCTATGATGGAGGTGACTCGAGCGGAAGAGACATCATTGGCTTGCATCTTCTTGCGGTTGGACTTGTTCTTCTTTCTCCTCACCGCATCGTCACCTTTCGCCATATTGTCGATAGACTGATTGGTCACACTACTCACACTACTCACAGAGCAGCGCCGCCCAAGACACCACTCGTTCTTGTTGGTTGTTTGCACGAAAGTTACAACAACAAGATCAGACGCCCGTTTGCCCTACTACACCCCCTCACTAATCCCGGCCCGGGTAATATACCCCCAGTGCCCTGACTTTTTAAAAAAACATTTATTATTGCCAATCAGAATGAATAAGACTCAACACAAGTCCGATTCGGCATCCGAATGGGTCAACATCAAAAGCGCACACGCATATCATGAATCTCTTTCGGAAACACAAATCCAAAACCAATACCATCAATGGTGTCTAACTGCTTCTCTCTTTTAATGAGTATCTCGACGGCAGGGTTACAATAGGGATAAATTACTATCAGTGCTCATGTATTGGATAAAAACCTGTGATAGAGAAAACATTTCTCAGTCAGTCAGTGTTTGTGGAACCGGATTTATTGATTGACGCTAAACACACTGAGTAATTTTTTTTAAGGACACGACGCAGTTAATTAAAAAGACATACAGATACAGTACGCTCGTCGAAACAAACGCGCTGGAACACACTAAAGTCTAAACAAAAGAAGCGCAGTTAATTTGTTTAAGACTGTAGGGGAGTAAGTCGTATCTCGATCCTAGAGATGCCTTCCCTTGCCTCTGCCGCCTTGGCCACCTCCACTTGTCCGATGAGGAGCCCATCTGGCCCTTCTTCTTCTTCTTCTTCTTCGTAGTTGGGATCCTTGGGATTGATCGCGGGTGGCACTGGATCTAGCTCAGCCTCCACCTCAGGAGAAGGACCCTCCCAAGTAAACTTGCCACCGTGACCAGATTTAGGGGGGCCGTGAACTAGAGGGAGTCCATCCACGGGATGACGCTCCATGCGCTGGATACCCTTGTCGTGCAACTTCTTCTCGATGTAGCGGATGGTGTCCGGCTTAAGCTGGACCCCTACCGTCACCTCCACCTTGTCCACCCGCTTACTGCCCTCTTCGTCACCGCTTACAGCCCTTATGCTCACCCTCTCCGTCTCCATCCAAAATTTTCAACTAGTTTCTTTGATCACACCAAACAGTAAATAAGTCGCACAGAAACGCCACCACTTGCCGCTGTGTATGGCGTCCATGGGAGTTCAATTTATCTACGTGAGGGTGAGGGAAAGGACTCGAAGTCTGTGGAAACATCCTCTTCTATATCTCTCCGCTTCCACGTGTCTCATAGATTGACAGATATACATATCACTTGCTGAGTTGCTTCTTACTGACTCACGGACATGTAACATCATCGTCATCATCTTCTTCTCAGTTCTCCTCTCTTCCAGACAAATCCCTTTCCTTTTGATTTTCTTTATATACTTTATTATTATTATTATTATTATTTGTTATTACTTATTACTACTGTTCTATTATTAGTATTTGTTCTATTATAGTTGCACTGTTCGGAAGCTTGGAGAAGCGTACATGCCTCTTTAGAAGCGAACAGTAATATATGTAGACATTATGTTGCCAAATACCTTCATTTGTATACATCCTTCGAACAATATCAAAGGTCATATCAGTTAAGAAAGCGCATCAAGAAAAAACCAAGAACATGAGGATTTATGAGATATATAAAATGGATATAAAAAATTTGTTCAATCATGCGCTTTTCCAATGGCATGTATGATGATGTTGATGTGACGGGCAGTTATCATGAGAATTAAAACCAAATGATAATTTCTACCAATAGAAATTAAACAACCAGAATGACAATACATGCTCAGGAAAGGATTGGTATGTTAACAACATCAAGTAGATTTTCATCATAAACAGTATTTCACGGGTTCTATCAAGTGCATATATATGTAGCGCCCAGCCACCATCCAAACAAGGAGATCAGGGGACACAACACTGATCCCTCTTAGCCAATGACGAACATAAACAAACAATTAAACAACGGTCATAAACTTGAAAGATCATCCTCCATAAAAGTAAATATCATTAATAGGGAAATGAATTCAGCATCCAACTGCTCGATCACCTATCATGTAAGTCCTACCCAGTCCGTCTTTGCGTGCAACTACTCCTAGCCTAACACCTACTAGAGTAATCAGCTCGATCAGTTAGATAACCTAACAGTGTTAGGTTCAACACCGCTTGTCGCATGCCCACCCCTGCTACTCTCCGGGCAAGCTAATGTTAATATCTGGAGAAGGCTTCTGCTCTGATGACAGCTGAAGCTCATGCCAACTAACCGGCTGAAAAGAACTGGAATTCAGGTTCGGAGTGCTGCTCATGTTGTTGTCCACCTCACTGCCACGGTCTTGACTTGGCAATGTTGAAGTCGGAGTCTCGCACTCTTCATCAGGATTTGCTTGAGAAATAGGCCTTGCGGTGGTTAAAACACCAGCGCTAGTGGGGACTGGGGAGAATGCTGAAGGCTCGGGGTTGGGTTTCTTTTTATGTTCTTTTAAGGTGTTTGGCATGAAGCTTCCAACCACAACCTGGGAGACACAAATCAACAGTCTTACATCATTTACAGTTTACCCATTCCACAAGGCGATGCAATTATGTTAATCAACAAACAAAACCATGATTTATTAGTTAAAAAATAGTGCAACATAGAGTCCGCATTCTCCTCATCCATAAGGCTTATCAGGACTCTTATCCTATGGCAAGCCTCTCACCCTGAACTAAAATACCACATTGACATAGACTAGCACTGAAATTAATTTGATGTAATACTGTTTCACTGAACTAATGCATTTGCAAGGAACTCAGTAAAAACTACACAAGTATGCAGTGCAATTGGCTAGGTCGTCACGCAAACTAGTTATCAAAAGATGGCCTACCATTAGATTCTTGATGCTCTTGTTAATTTAAAATACACCTACAGCAACCCATGACGGGTCATCAAAAGGTATAAATGTGACTAATGTATAGACGGTTTTGCTGGCCAGTTCTAAACTTCTAATAACCACTTTTTAGGAAGTAATATTCAGGTCTATCTGCACATCCAAGAGTGTGTAGTGCATGTATAAGAAATATGTGCTAGCCACTTGCACTGAAGTGGTCTAGAAATTTTGACATCTGATTAGTAAAGGAAAGTAATGCCACTCTCCCTCACAGATATAATAGCGAAAATATAAACTGAGGCACACGTACTTGAATAGGACTAGCAGCCAACAACTGTCCAGCAACCCCACCACCAACAACACGACCATCCGGGCCGGCCAAGGAGACACTTAGTCCTCCAGTTCTACTACGAACACCACTATTATCAGTGATTGCAAAGGATCCTGACAATGATAATATCTCAAAGCGACCCTGCAACACATTCATGTTGAGGTAGTCAGTAATCCACGAACATAAATATGAAAATGTGACTATGCAAATCATGCAGAGGATAAAAAAAAGAAAAATGATAGACTTGTGATTTGTTACTTGAATTCCGAGTTCCGCTGGTTCAACCAAACTTACTAATCTCAGTACCACAGAGGAATAGTTGAGCTCAGATGGGACAGGTAGGTTCAGTGCGCACTAACTAGCTTGGCGCATAAATTGGTTCATAAACTCTGTTTCAAGAAAGCTAAAAGTGTGTTCCAAGATACATTCTTTCTAAGTATTTAGGCACTGATTAGTTTCAAAATCAAGTTTCCATCATGTTCAAGTAACCAAATGAAGATGATATATGAAAAAAACATGGTACAGGTACTGTTTTGGTGCGTGCGAACCTCGTATGTTAAGGTACCACCAGAAGAACCTGGTTGGCGTAGAGTAACATTGGAAATGGCACCATTAGCTGAGAGAATGCATATGGCCCTGGGACCCTTTTGGGAGAAGGAAAAGATCCTGGCTGCAACATCCTGAGAAATGGACAAAAGAGGAGACGAACAGCTATGCTATTATCAGACACTGAGACTGACAGATGCGCTTCTTGTACTGTTAGCCTGTAATGAATTTGAGGTAAAAATAAATTACCTCTCCCGCAGCAATGGTAACAATATGGGGGGTAAAATTGCCACCAGCAGAGTACGCAAACCATTCCCCTACACAAATAAAAGATGCAACGCATGGCGTGAGATCAGGCAATCTATTCTGTACGCTATTAACAAAACGGAGCAGAGCATTAGATTGTATTATTTTGCAACTTCTCATGAATAGGCTTCTTGGCCTGACTAGAAAGTGGTAGCAAGTCCTAGATGCCCATTCTCAGGCTACTGTAAAAGAGCAGTAAAAACTCCAAGGGAATTTGTACCTACGACTACGAACCTCCCCCTCAAATGCCTGTTTAGTTCCAACTAGTAAAAATATTGACGCGCTAAAAAGAGAAAGGTTTTTAATTAATAATTTTCTCACTGTCCAAACAGTGGCGTTAGTATATCTTGTCAGTGACTGGATGAGGGAAAAACACGAAATTAGCGTGCGCGAGCTGCTCCTGCAGCCACAGCAGCAGGTGATGACCAAAAACACCAGACGCATCGTTTGCAACTAAAAACTCCTGTAAGCCGTTGTGTGATCAAAAGAAAAAGCCTTTTTTCACAGACTAGTTACCTTCGGGCAACTCCAATGCAGAAGAGACTTAACTAAATAATAATAATAATAATAATAATAATAACTACAACAACAACAATAAAGAGCTATAAAACGAATAAAAATGGAATGGAGGAGACCGGATATATATAGATGATGTGGTTGCGGTACTGACCAAGAGCCGCGAGGAGCTGGCGTTTACCAGAGCCCGGTGGCCGCCCTCTACTCCGTTTGGCAGCAAAATCTGAACCAGGGGACAGCGGTGAAGAGGACCAGTTGGGAGACAGAGCCAGAGACATGCCTTCTGGACCGTACTTCCTGGGTCTTCCTCGTTTCTTCCTCGAGAGATCCTCTTCACCAACGACGCCGACGCCGCATTCCATCGTCCCCATTCCCATCCCGATTTCCATCCCCATGCCTGGACCCTGTGAACCCAAACCTCCCGATCCCACCGCCATCCTACCAACAACACTGCCCATAACCGGCGCATCTGGTGGCGACGGAGTCGGAGATGGGCTTGGAGATGGCGATGTTGACAGCGAGTCCTTCACAGCTTCCCCTTGGACACCGCCGCCAGGGCCAGTTTCAGTGCGGCCCGATTGCACAAAGATGTCTCTTCCTTCCATGCCAGCATTCAAACAGAGCTGTTCTCTCTCAGGTTTCTTACTGTCAGCCAGGTGAAGAGGAGACGAACCGAGACAGACACACGCGCGCACACACACACAGACACAGAGAAAGCAGCGTAGGTGTAGGCCCGTAGCCCGTAGGCTTGGAGATGACTTGTCTGGCGACGGGAGAAGCGAGAGAAAGAGAGACAAAGGAAGTCTTTTGAGCTGTCGAAATGTGGAAAAAGTAAGGTTGGGTTTTCTCCTAAACCGCTCGCAGGAGGGCCTTGTCCTAGCGACTCCGGGAGAGCATTACAAAGCAGCAACAGCAACAGCAACAGCAACAGCAGCAGCAGCAGCAGAAGAACGGGGCTGCTCTTTCTCGGTTCTCCCCCAACACCTCCCTACCCCCACCAATCTTAGCTATTTATATATTCTAAAGCAAATGACTTCCTTGCCCCCGACTTTTTTGCCTTGGCACTCATGAGTTGGCAAAGGACAGATTGAGGGTGTTCTTGGGAATTAAAGGACACACACACACACAGAGTGAACAAAAACCCAAAAGAGATAAAAAAATATATATATATATATATAATTTATATCCAGTAATAGCCTGTGTGACTCTTTTGAGAGTGACTGTGGAGGGGCTTAAAGGGAGGAGATTTCCGGCAATCTGCTAAGATGCAGTGAAATTAATAATGGGGATATGGGTGGATGGCAACTGGCATTTGCCAAAAGATACTCACTAGTCACTCACTCACCCCTTTAAAAGTAAATGAGGCCGAGCGAGGGAGGTCCTATTACGATTTACGAAGAATGAAGTAACCATTTATTAAATGCAGTCTATGCCCCCCATGCCCTCCTTTGTCAGGCCTCTGTGCCTCCCTCAGGCTCGCAGAAGCAGAACCCTCTTCCTTTTTATCATTTTTATTTATATCTTTCTAGTGTCGCAAATCGCTACAAAATTCCAAGCCTCCCTCACTCACACCGCATCTTCATTCACCCTCATTATTCTTCTTCTCCTTCTTCTTTCCGTTTTTCCCTAGGTCTGGACTCTCAGGACCCCAGCAATGATGTTGCCTCGAACTCTCATTGAGGATTGGTTTTATGGACATGAAATATTTCTCATTTCTAGGAATAAACACAAATACAGGGGTAAGTGTCATATAACTGAAGAGGCAACTTTCGGCTGTCAGTGTGTATATATATCTATATAGTCCCTAGCATTCAGGCAGGCGCACATACAGATGTAGCCATACAGGGGAAGGTGAAAGCCTCTCATCCGGACGGCGTCAAGGTAAATAGGAACGGGAGAATTTAGAGCTTGAGATATATTATTATGATCCAGTCAAACTGTCCCTAGGGCGCTGTGCTGTGAAAAGCAAGGAAAAAATAAAGAAATGCATTTTGTGATTTTAATATTAGCATGGACCGTTCCCAAAACGTACTCCTTTGCTTGAACTAAGATATATATATATATATAGTTTATAACTTTATTATCTAGTAAATGTATTTTGTTGGAGGGATGGGAAAAGCTGAAGGTTTTGTTCGAAAGTGTTTCAAAAGAGTGTCGTGGTTTATCCCAGTATACTAAGGGTCTTTTTGGCTATAAAATAAAAAAATATGAGTATAATTTTATTATGTAAAAAGTACAAGTGATTATTATAAAAATTATAGTATATTTTATTCTTACAGAATAAATGTTTGGTTAATAAAATAAAAAAAATTACAGAGATTGATTGGACCACCACTAGACCGTCGGCGTGTCACCGGAGGGCAACCGAGCAGATGCCCGGACCATTAGTAGACTGGTGGCTGATCGTCGGTGGACCAATGGACGATCGAACCACCGGTGGGCCGTCGCCGTGTCACTGGAGAAAGGTCGATCGGTGGCAGGACCCCTGGTGGACCGCCGCCGTGTCACCAGAGACCGGTGCCTGGTTGCTGGAGGCCGGCTAGACCACCAGTGGATTGGTGGCTGGTGGCTTGGATAAAAAAAGAAAGAGAGACTTTTTACAATGAAAAAATATTGAGTGGAATATTTTTTTTATGTCATAATACCTATATTATGCCATAATTTTATACTCTGAAATAATTACACAAACAACCAATATGACATACTTCTCAAAAAATGTTAAATTATGGCATATTGTACGGATTATGCCATAATTTTGGCCTATCCAAACATGCCCAAAAAAAATGCTTTGGCCCTACAAAAGCAAAAGCCAACAAGGCAAAGTGGTTGAAAGGTGTTTGAGTGTGGCCTGGTTGACCCAATTTTGACAATCAAAGCAAAGCAGGCAGTCAGTCATGCTACTAAAAATCCCCAATCACATTAGCGGTAGCCCAAGTGGACTGGAAAGCTGGAAGCCTGGAAGAGTGGAAGTGGCTTTCCAAACTCGCAATTCCTTGGCACACGAAAGAATGCATATACTCTTGTTAGGGGTCCTCACTTCATCTGCCAACACATCATCAGATGATACTTAATCAATCTATCAATATATGCATTTCCCGAGGAATGATGGATCAAACAACGGGATGTATCAAATTATATCAGTTAATCCAGAACTAAAGTAAAGTGACACATTGCATTTCGTGACAGTAAATCATTCCATCAGTTAGTCAGTCAATCATTCATTCATTCATTCATTTGGGAGGTTCTAGTTGATCGCCCAAGTTATGGGAGACCAGGATAGCTGTTGTATGCATGCGTTGCTGAACATCGTCGTGATCATGGTCCAACAAGTTTGAACCTTGACTACCTACAGAACTGATCCACATCAGTGTTTGAGGCATCTAGATCTGGGTGGTCCAAAACCACAAGTGATTGAGCTAGCACTACAAGTGAGATGACAAAGGATCAACTACGTAGATTCATTGTTGCAGCTTGTTCGCCTGTCATACGCTTTCAAACCACTAGGTACAATCGAAATAAAGCTTTCATTAGTCATTACACTCTGTTAATGTGCGCTGTATTTCTTTTTTACTTGTCAAAACACCCTAGTTGAGCCAAGTACTTGATTATCATTTATCAACCATGCAGTAAAAAAACAGCATATATTGTACAACATCAAGCATGACTCCAAAATTAAGTAGCAAGTTGAGATTCATTTCCATTTTTATGTTTTTTTTAAATTCTTCTTCACTCGATCTCCCTGGCTATTTTTTTTTTTTTTTTCTTGTAATTTCTTATTGCCCTCATTCACGTTCATGAGAAAGTTGTGAAACCAATAAATATCAAACAAAACTCAAAAAAGGTGGATTCACATCGTATGATCATGTGGGGGCGTTTGGTCTTATGGTGGTGGGAGTTATAAATAATACAAAAACACACACACACAAAAAAGATAAAGAAAAAAAGAAGATAAAAGAGCGCTCCAACTCCAACCAACTTCAAATATAATAGGAGAGCAATAGTGTTTCAAGAAACCAAAAGTCTCATTTTCCATTTTGAGCAGCCAGCCAAGTATTTTCTCGCCGGCTAAAAATAATAGCTGAGTTTGAGTTTTCCAATGACACCTTGGTAGTAGAAGCATCATAGTTTGCATGATAACAATAATTTAATCTAAAGTAGTTCGTTTTCAATTTGATTCCCTACAGAGAGTTCTCGTAAAAATAAACATGACCAAGAGTAAAGGCGGTCATTAAAAAACACTTCACCATTTCCCACTTCCTCAGACATAAGCAGATAAAGAAGGAAACGAAAACTATAAATATATGTATAAAGCTGTCAGGTGATAATTAAAGTGAATAAGATTACATACAGAATCAAAGATTCCTTAAGGCTCTCTCATACACCATTTGCCTCTTTCCCCTCCTCTTCTCTCCCTTCAAACCTCTCTTATCTTTTTATTTTTTTTATTTTTTGCCTTGGGTTATTTGGTTACTTGAACTGGAATAAAACATGTATCTTGAATCTTCTTTCTTTAGTCTATAGATTAAAATGTGCAGATGAGATTGGGTTGAAGTTGTTAGGGCTCTCAAAGAAAATAAGAGCTTCAACTATGTATCATCACCTTCTCTCATGGGGAAACAACGCAAAGACCAAGGATGCAAACTTTAACAAAGACATTGAAATTTGGTGATGGGAAAAAAAAGGGAATGAGTTTACAATACATTGCCCTGTGACCCGTAAAGCAATCAATTTGGGTGATGTACTTGGAAGGCAGAGAAACTATGTGTTAGAATTTAGTCAATAAATCCCTATTATTGTTAGGATTTAGTAAAAAAATCCCTATTATGGTTTATGTTGATTGAATTAGTTTTTGTTAGATGTTTGTTAGACGTGGTTCCTTAACTTTCTGTTCAATTGGTTTGTAAGGCTTTTATATGGCCATAGTTGTTGCTAATATGATGCCTCGGATAAGCAATTCTAATCCAAGAACTCACACTCAAATAATTGTAAACAAGAAAATTAATTTCCAATTTATCGATCCCCTTACACAAAACCCTAAAACAATATTTATAGATCTAAACTAAGGACAAAATAGTAAATAAAACTAAAATAGTTACAAATTGCTAGATAATAAACTAACTAATAAATATAAGATAATTACAAAATACTAAATAAAACTACTTTGAATATTTAAATTTTAAATACTAAAATCTTTAGCCACTATGCTGCGTCATTCACCCCCACTCGCGAGAAACTCGACCTTGAGTTTTAATCTAGCAACTAAGCTTGTAATTGAATGTTTCAGCAAACCATCACCATTCCAAAATTTAAATTTCTTATTCTTGAAATCTTCCCATTTAGTAGCTTTCTTTCTCTTCCTCTTTGAAAATAACCACATCCTTAGCTTAGATTCTTTGAGATGCTCCAAGAAATCTTTCTCGTTGGTCTTGTTGGTCTTCTTTCTTTCATCAACACTTTTCAAATCAACTTTTTTCATTTTTTCCCTCAGTTTTAAAAGCTTCCCTAATTATCTTTTCACAATTTCCATCATCAATAATAGTATTGAACACCTTATTTTTAATCAACTGATGGCTTTCGGGAGTTGATATTATCTGCCTTAAAAGATAAACTTGCCTTTCTTCTACTTCATATTCTTCTTCATTATCACCATCAGGCTCACAAATAATCTCTTCATTCATCTCAACAATGTTTATAATCTTCCTCATGGGACATTCGTTTGACTTGTATCCCAAATGATTACAATTGAAACACTTCCCTACAGTAGGTTTGACATATGGGTTTTCTGTTCTTCTTGCGTCTTTATCCTTCCCTTCTTTATCTACTGTCTCTACTGCTTTGTTTCATCTATATTGATTGTTGTTCTTATTGCTACGATCTTTAATCTCTTATGTGGACTCTATGGCTTTATAATCTTCACAGTTCCTCCAACTCCACTCTTGTTGCATTAACTCTGCCTTTAGGGCCATATTCTTCACCTCAGATAAGGTTCGGATAACTTGTACACCGATTCTGTCTCTGAGTGTTGGCCTCAAACCCTCCAAATACCTCGCAACCCGCTGCACTTTTGACTCAAGGAGGTTGTTTCTCTCAACCAGTCTCATAATTTCTGCAGTGTATTCATGGACAAATCGATTGCCCTGTTGAATACATTAGTACTACTGAAACAGGATCTGCTCAAAATCTGGGGGGTAGAAACTCTCTCTTCAATAAATACTTCATCCTGTACCAAATTCGTACAGACCTTTACCTTCTCTTTCTCTCCTAGATTGAATCCGTTCCCACCATGTAGATGCTCTCTCTTTCAAACGACATGCTACCAATTGAACCCGTTTCTTTGGAGGGGTCTCCATATAGTCAAAGAATATGTCAAACTCTGTAATCCAATCCAAAAATTCTTCAATGGTCAAGCTTCCATTGAAAGACGGGATATCCACCCTTAACTAGAAATCTCCACCATCTCTTTCAACACGGCCATAATTATTTCTCACTCTCTGGTCTTCATATGGTTGATGACGTTTGAACCAATTTGGTTCAAAATCATCTTCTTCCTCTGAATCTTCATCATAGACATATTGTCTATGAATTGGGATAGGACAACGTCTGTCAATAGGAACACCATGAGCCAACTCCACCCCTGGCCTT
The DNA here is from genome assembly GCF_009730915.1 of Dioscorea cayenensis subsp. rotundata. Lineage (NCBI taxonomy): Eukaryota > Viridiplantae > Streptophyta > Magnoliopsida > Dioscoreales > Dioscoreaceae > Dioscorea > Dioscorea cayenensis. Next base: position 222,197 of record NC_052480.1, on the reverse strand, counting down.
TGATTATCATTCCGTCTCCAGTGTACATCCATTTGTAAAGCATCCAGATGATCTACAATTTATTCAAAGCGCTCATTAAAACATCGGAATCTGAGATCCATCCGTTGCTCCAAAAGTAGCTCTAATCGTTACAACGCTTCGTCCCCCAGAGGGGCTCTAGCCTCCTGATCACCGTCACAAAGACCATCACCGTCGTCACCAGTTGACATCCTCGCTCTGACACCACCTGACGCAGCGAATAAGCAGTTCTAATCCAAGAACTTACACTCAAAAAAGTGTAACAAGAAAATTAATTTCCAATTCATCGATCTCCTTCCACAAAACCCTAAAACAATATTTATAGATCTAAACTAAGGACACAATAGTAAATAAAACTAAAATAGTTACAAATTGCTGGATAATAAACTAACTGATAAATTTAAGATAATTACAAAATACTAAACAAAAACTACTTTGAATATTTAAATTTTAAATCCTAACATCTTTAGCCACTATGCTGCGTCATAATAGATGTTAGATTACATTCTTCCTAATTTCTTTTTTCATAAAACTCTTTAGTTCTTTACATTTGGTATTAGAGAGGGTGGCAGCGAGTTTTGTTTGAAGAAAATAGAAGCAGTAGTCTTCATGTCATTGTAGTTCATGGCGACAATCAACTTGTTCGTACAACCGACAATTCCTAAATTTGATGGGCTTTATGATTATTGGGCAATGCTCATGGAAAACTTCTTGTGTTGAAAGGAGTATTGGAACTTGGTGGAGAATGGTATACCTATGGTGGCAACAGGGGTGGTTCTCAAGGATACAAAGAAGAAGTATTGTGTATGGCTCATTTATACAAGTAAATGAGCAAATGCAGGAACGGAGTGGAGTGGAGTGGAGCGACAATATCTGTCCTATTGGGGGAGCATCGGTTTGATAGGTTGGGGGTGTGGGGGCAACACCCCCGCGGTAGGAGACAAGGTAATTTGTATCTAGTTAGGATTATGATTTAGTAATCCTGTAATTTGTATTAGGATAGGATGGTATCATCTTGCGTGTTTGTGATTGTCTTATTGCTCTCTTGATTTCTCTTGTGGATCTTTTATATTTTTAACAAGACGCACTATGGAGATCAAAAGTTAAAAGACTTGAAAACTAAGAACTATTTGTTTTAGGCATTAGATCGCTCAGTTCTGGAGACAATCCTTACAAAAGATACATCAAATGATATATGGGATTCTATGAAGCAAAAATATCAGGGAACCACACAAGTTAAACATGCTTACCTCCAAGCATTACGGAAGGAGTTTGAAACACTGCACATGAAAACAACTGAGACTATGAACGAGTACTTTGCTCGGCACTTACCATAGCTAACAAGATGAAAATTAATGGAGAAAATAAGGGAGATGTTGTTGTTGTTGAAAAGATTCTGAGATCTATGGCTTCCAAGTTTGATTACATCGTTTGTTCTATCGAGGAGTCCAAAGATACAAGCACTTTGACTATTGATGAATTGCAAAGTAGTTTGCTTGTGCATGAACAGTGCATGAGTTCAAATGATTAAAAAGAGCATGATTTGAAGATTTCTTATGGAGGAAGAGGATGAGGATTTGGTAGAGGCAGAGGACGTGGTAGAGGTAGAGGAAGTTTCAACAAAGCTATGGTGGAGTGCTATAACTGTCATAAACTTGGATATTTTCAATGGGAATGTTCAAGCAAGGAGAAAGAGGCTACTTATACAGAAACATATGAAGAGATGTTGTTGATTGCACATATGGTTATTGATAAAGGTACTAATGAAGATTCATGGTTTCTTGTATCCAGTTGTAACTGACAAAAAGAGATAATCTTGCCAAAAATCAAGGAAGAATCTGTCACCTAATAGTTTGGGATTTCAATCTTGTCATTGTAAATCTCCTTCACTGATTTATTGGGTTTACCTTGTATAGATATGATTTGTATATAATGATATAGAAAAACAAAGACAATTGATTCTTTCTTCTTCCTTTTCAATTGTTATTACTAGCAACCACATGTGTGGGAATTAGGAAGAGTATTTTTCATATTTTGATGAAAAATACAAAGACTCAGTAAAGCTTGGCAATAATTCCAGGCTTACTGTTGTAGAGAATGGAAACATTTAGAATGAAGGTGAATGGAATTGTGTAGATCATTACAGGGGCCTTTTTTTGTGCCAAAACTTAAAAATAATCTCTTGAGTATTGGATAACTGCAAGAAAAAGGCCTGACTATTATATTTTAATAAGATAAACGTAAGGTATTTCATCCTGAGAAAGGTCTGATGATGGAGACAGCGATGCGGTCAAACCGAATGTTCATACTGCGTGCCACTTTTCTTCCTTTTGCCATCAGTTTGCTTTAGCGCAATTACTGAGGATGAAATACAGACTTTGGCATTGTAGATATGGACACTTGAGTCACAAAGGCTTGCAGACTCTTTCAACAGAAAAATGGTAGATGGTTTGCCATCAATAAAGTCTCCTTTGAAGTTGTGCAAAGATTGTTTGGTGGGATAGCAACAACGAGATTTTTTTTTCCAAGGAAGAGTGCATGCAGAGCTTCACAAATTCTTCAGCTAGTCCATGCTGATATTTGTGGTCCAAGCAAGCCTATCTTTAACAATAATAAGAGAATTGAATCTAGCATAACTTTGTTTATACTTTCCCAAGTTACAAAATTCAAGATTTTAAGAAGAGTAGACACTTGAGAGTATGACATATCCAAAATTCACATTGTTTAGAGTACTACTCAATCTATAGCATTCATTTAAATCTCCAGCTATTGCTATAAACTTATAATTCAGATATATTCTTTTTAAACATGCATATCTCTCAACCTATAACCCCATAAGCAATGATATTTTACTGACAATAAGATAATTCAATAAAAACAACTTTCCTATTTGGCATCTTACCTAAATCAATCTCTAAGACCTTAAAAAATACGCATCAATCTCCAGGTTCTGCCTAGGAATTCCATCTGAGATAGCTATTTTAATAGGGTTATATCTCATAAACTACATATGTATAAAATGTGAAATTTTGCAGGTACTTAGCTAATGTCATATTCTACAACTTTATTATTTTACTTTTCTCCAAATTCTATCTCTAAGACATCTAAAATTAAAGAGGGGTTTTCTACTATTTTCAAAAACAAAAATCTGAAACCTATCAATCAACTATATCATGCAAAAACCTCATCCTTGAGACATGGTTAAATCCGTAAAAACATTATAGTCAAAGATCCTAAGAGTATACTTAAATGCACATATCAAAAGAGAAATAAAAATCCCTTCAAACAACAAATTGGGAACAAGCCCTAGAACCTCAAGTGTTGATTCTAAGAATATACATAAATAAAAATATACATAAATAAAAATGAAAATAAAATCATAATATTATTTTTTCTTAATAATAAATGGTTACTATTATATTTTTATTAATATAAAAAATTATAAATAGTGTAATATATTTTTTATAATTATAAAAAATAACAATAATTTGTAATGAAAACATAATTTTATATTAAATTAAGTAATTATATGCATAATTATTTTGGTTACTATTAATAACAATTAATTGTGTATTTATAATTAATTAAATTTAATAATGACCCAATATGGAGTACCCTTAGCAAGGGTGTTTATATCCTGCAAATACATTCAACCAAACACATGTTTTCAAAATTCAGATTTACAAATCCTTCATAACAAACACAAAATTTTGAAATCCAGCATTTTTAATTACAGTCAACCAAACACCAAATTTGACTCACCTGTATTTTCAACTTCAGAATTTACAACTACACTATAATTGAAAATCTACTGTATTTTCAACTACATCTAACTAAACACTATCTAAATTTGCATAAAACTCCAAAATCCTACCTTTTAGGCAAGTTTGTGGATGAACTATCGACACAACTTTTTGAATCCTCGTCGCCAACACCACCAGGTGCAAGTCAGAAAGAGAGCTCTCTTTGGTTTTCTTAAATTTAAAAATTAAATAACACGATAGGGTTTGAGGGATCATGGCACATGCGTGGATGACATTGAATAATTTATTATTATTATTATTCTAACAAAATTTAAAATACCAAAAAAAAATGCAAAATTAATTATTTCGGTTTTTGGGCCGTGGGCCGTGAGCTGTGAATCTCTATTGTCATTTTGCCTGGGCTTGATAAGTAATTTTTGTGGGTGGGCTGAACCTGAAGGACGGTCTACGGATGAGTCCATTGTTTATATTGAAGGTAATGGAGGTGAGTGCTGTGGCCCGTTGCCGCCACCCAATGTCCTCTCGATTCTCCCTCCTCCCCGCTACCGTTCTCCTCATCCATCGGCAATTTTTTAACATCTAACATCATTACATATTAAATTTAACTCTCAATTTTAGGAATATTGTTGCGATTGCAGACTTATTAGAGAGACGATGGAGGGTGCCGGGAGCTGGGACGCTCTTGAATGGACGAACATCGAGGTTGTCTCTCTCGATCTTGATCGTTTTCTAGGGCTTTCTTCCCTTCATCTTCCTTCTTTCGCTCTTACTTCTTATGTGTATTGCTTTTGGGTCTCAGCCGTTGTCCAGGTCATCTTCTTCCTCACTTGGCATGTCGGAATTCCTCCTTGAAGCAGAGGAGGTCATCGTCCAGGTATGCTGTCAGCACCCTCTTCTTTTGGATTATTGATTTATCGCTAAGATTTTTATCTGTTTCATTGCGTTCTAGTACATTGAGGACCTACAGTAATGCTTTGCTCTCGGCTATTTATAATAGTAAAGAATCCCTGTGATTCTCGTTGAAATTTCACGTTAAGTGTTGTTTGAAACCGTGAGAGGTCTAAAAATATGCACCGATCATTCGAGGGAAGAATCAATGCAATTGGAAAATTTCATTTTATAGACACAAAAACATTTTGGTTGTCAAAATGAAATTAATATTTATTTAGATGTTTTCTTTCCCAAAACTGCTAGGGTCATGGTGTTGTTTTAGTAAATACAGATGAGGCTGGGACACTATCTGTGACAAATTTTCGCCTTCTTTTTGTGGTAAGCTGTATTCTTTCTACTGCATCTACTCTTTCATTCAGAAAAGCATCTTATGATGTTCATACCTTTTTCTCATTTTCAAACTACTGTTTGGTTTATAGAGTGAGGCATCTCGGGACATAATTAACCTTGGGACCATACCACTAACAACTATTGAGAAGTTCAGTAAACAAGTAAGTGTTTTTGTTTTTATATTCATTTATTCAGTTTTGTATTTGCTACTCTGACAGATGTGCAATATTTTTTAAATTTGTTATATTGGCCCTGCTTAGCGTGAAAATTCTACTTGCTAAATAGTTTAGACATACATGAACTTTTAGCCAACTACCAACCAACTTGGCACTTTAAGCATGCCTTGTATATGAATCTTTTGTTTGATGTTTTTTTTTTCTTTTTTAAACCATACTAAATGTGCAGGTATCAAAAACTTCTGCTCCACGCCAATCTGATAAAATGTCATCGCAAAGACTTCTTCAGGTTATTGGTATGTTTCTAGAAAGATTACGTCTTATAAACTTTGCTTTGCATTAGACTTAGATGCTCATACTTGCCATATTTTCAAGTTATTGTACATTGTCTTTTGGTTGTTTGACTTGCTAGTTTGAAATCTTTTTTTTTTTTTTTCCTCTGTTTGACTACGACTTTAGTTGATTTGTTGTCAGGCAGTGATTTATTTGAAGATTTACTATCCCTTCTGTTTCTGTATATGTATATATATAATAAGAACAGGTGAATTTTAAATTCTAAATAGTTGAACTTTATTTCAACAAGTTAGTGGTTGAGGATGTTCACGGTCTTAATCCTTAGTTTTACTTTTGCTTCATGTAACTCAATATGTGAAATAATTTGAATTTAAACATATTGTTTTTTTAATTTATACCTCACACATATTCTCAATAATGAATTTATCACTTTAAAAACATGTGTATATTGAGATAAATTGTAATATATTCCTCTACTAACATATCTAAATTTCTGTAGTTTCTCTTGCTTGGTTCCTGTATTCAGTTCTTCACACAATGGTGACGCGTATGAGTTTTAACGTATAAACCACATTAAACCACATTAAGATCAAATCATTTACTATCAGTTTTCCCCTTCCCCTTTTTGCAGGTAAAGATATGAGAATTATTGTCTTTGGATTTCGTCCAAGAACTAAGCAGGTTATTCTCAGAGAGCTTTGTTATTCTTACTGTAGTTTCATGTTTCTTGTCAAAGATGCGTTTTGGCAACTCAGATTTCTGTTATCTTCTCTAATGTTGTGTATGGAATCTGTTCTTTGTGAAATTTAAAGTTTTAGTTGGACTTTTCTGTTGCAATAGAAAGCTATCATATTGTTATTGTTGTTTTTGTGTATATGCAACCATCTTTAATATGTATGCAAGAGTCATGAAATGTTATTGGTGTTTGGTAGAAAACCTTTTCTGTGGCACTTTATGGAGTGATTCTAATGCTCTGTTTCACCCCTTCCGAAATTTCTTTGGCCTTCATGATTGACCAGATACTTGACATGTTAATTCATAAAATGCTCATGATCATCATTTGGGACATGGCTAAGCTACTATGTGCTTGACAAGCTATATGGCTTGCTTATGTCTGGATTGTAGGACCCCCTTCTCCTATGCTTCTCTTACGGATTTCAACGAAAAGTGCAAATAATATATTCAATTTATTTGTTTTGCTTTTCCACTGTTTAGGAAGTTCTTTTGTACTAATATTCACTTACCTTTGACAGAGACGTGCCATAATTGATGCATTGTGGAGGTATTCAAGGCCGGCACAATTGTGGGACCTTTATGCATTTACGTGTGGTCCTTCCAAGTTTAGTAATGCGAACCCTAAATTGCGATTATTGAATGAGTACTTTCGACTACTTGGGAAAGATTCTGTTCTTGCTTCGGGCAGCATGATTGGGGACAGATCACTCAATATTTCTAATGAGTGGTGGAGAGTAACTGCAGTAAATAACAGCTACACTCTATGCACAACTTATCCTTCTTCCCTGATCCTGCCAAAATCTATCAGGTATAATTTTAAGGAATTTTGAATAGGGAATGCCAACTCTTTGCTGTTGAATACCTTGAAGCAGAGATAATGCTAATGTTTCTCTTTATAATGAGATCAAATTTCTTCATTTCTTATCTTAGCGATGAAGAAGTACTTCAGGCTTCTACTTTCCGTGGGAGGTCCCGGGTTCCTGTGATATCATGGTGTAATCCTGGTCTGTGCCGTTTTTTTTTTCCTCTTGAGCTGCATTTCATATGATCTTCTTTACAGTATTTCATCAGCAGATAAAAACACATCTGTGCATATTTTGTGGAAATTTAATCTATATTTTGGGAGCTACACAATTGAATTAAAATGATCTCAATATAGGAACTGGAGCTGTTCTTGCGAGGTCATCACAACCATTAGTTGGTCTCATGATGAATGTGAGGAGGTACTCATTTCCGTTTATCATCAATTGAATGATACCATCCTTATTAAGCCTATTAGTTGAATGATCTATACTTATCAGCAATGCAGATGAGAAGCTTGTTGCTGCTCTTTGCACTCAAACTGCTGGTGAAAAGGGAAGAAGGTATTTACTGCTTCTATATCATTCTAATGGAATACCATTGCAAGGCCATTTTCCTTATTTTCTTTTTCTCAGCAAAAGATACATCTTGTTTCCTATCCAAGCAATTGTTGTTATTGTTCATTCTCAGTTCTTCATGCTGTCGTTTTAGGCTTATATTTCCCTCTTGAGGGTTTTGGTTTCTCATGTACACACATCTCTGGTGGGTATTATCTGTTTTATTTTTATTTGCTCTTGATCTGTCTGTGTGGGAAGCAAGATATAATAACTAATCGCTTTAGCCAGAGAACTCCAGAATACATCGGTAACGTGAAATATTTGTCTCAGGAAGCTCTATATTGCTGATGCAAGGCCCAAGAAGAATGCTTTGAGCAAATGGGGCAATGGGAGGTGGTTCAGAATCTTCTTCTAATTATTTTCATTCTGAGGTCAGTCCTTTTTATTGATAGGTGCTACTGTATATTACATTCCTTTTCCTTTTAAGTGTACATCTCTTATTTCTGTAAGGCACCTTTCCTACTTTTTGTAGGTTGTATTTTTCGGGATTGATAACATACACTTCATGAGAGAGAGTCTTGCGCGAGTAAGAGACTACTTGGACACTCATGGGACGACCTCATCTGATGGAATGTCATCTTTCTTGGTGAGCTGAGGGCCCTTATTTTAGGTTCTAACAGAGTTCTGTTTCCTAGTAACATTTTTTGCATAATACTCCCATCCATAATGTACAGTATGATCAATGACAACAATGAAGTGGCTTCCTTCATAACTAAACATGGTAATTGCCTATAAGCTGTTACCAATAGCATGTGACATATTTTTGCTTACTTGTCTTTTGATTGGTAGAAATTTGTCTTGTACACTATTTCCGTCACATACTTCTGTGTTCTGTTGTCTCCAGATTGATTGTTTGCATTGGAGCCCTTCCTGGGGATGTAGTTGTTTGATTTGCTGATGTCTATGGTGGTAACGCATGTAATGACCATTAATCTGGAGGTCTGATAGCATGCTTGTATCATATGTCAGGGACTAATTTCTAAATCAGGACCCAACAATCTCATTGCTTTTTTTGCCAAATAAAGTGCTTTTTTTTATTAGTATTCTAACCATTCTGTAACTATAATTCAGCCTAGTGTGTCAAATGTAAGTAATTGCCTGATCAACTTCATGATTGGAACATCTGTTGATGTCTGACTTCCTTTCATCTTTATGTCAGAGGAATGGTGAACGGACATGGAGTGGTGGCCACCTGAGCAGTATGTCAGCTTCTGTTTCAAGCCTAGGAGAAAGTGGGTGGTTAATTCATGTTCAGAATGTCCTGGCTGGTTCTGCCTGGATTGCTGCACGTGTTGCCCTAGAATCAGCTTCAGTTCTGGTGCATTGCAGGTTTTTCTCTCTTTGCTTTCCTGTTTACTTGACTATTTGGGTATCATTTGTATTGTCCGTGCTTCTTGCTAATTGCTATGGTACTTTATGATTACAATTAGTTTGTTGCTTTGGTTTAAGGTTTTGATGTCTATTATCCTTGCTGTAATATGATGTTACATGACACATCACTGGGAATGTATAGGCCTGATTTTTTAAACGTCTTTTGTGTGTGTGTGTGTGTGTTCACTGTCATCCAAATCCATATTCTTCCAAATATGTCCCTGATGTTAGGAAGCTTTCGTCATTGGTGTAAGTGTATTTTTAGTGTGAAAACACTTCATCACCTTCATTCCTTCTTTAATTCACTGTGTATGCTACTGTTAATGTAATTTCTATAGCATATAAAAGTCATTCCAGAAACGTAGTTTGGGGATTTAGTGAGTTAATAATTACTAGCTTTGTGTTTTCAGTTTTGCATGGGTTAATGTGCAAAAAGGTTCTGATGCAGAGATACTATGGTAGGAAGTCAGAACCATTGGAACCATAGTATGGGCTTTGAACTGCATTCCACGACCTTGAAGTTTGTATAGTCATTTGGATTTTGAAATTTCAAAGAATAACACCTTTTATTTTACTATAGTGATGGGTGGGACAGGACAACTCAATTGGTTTCGCTTGCGGGTTTATTGCTTGATCCTTACTATCGGACCTTCAAAGGTTTTCAGGTGCTTGTAATTAATTGCTACTCATTTTCTTCACTAGCAGATGCTCAGGCTGTTCTTATAGAGTCATTCATTGTGTTAGTCTTTTTTTGTTCATTGTCTTGTAATCTGGTTTGTTGATATCTGTTTCTTTAGGCACTTGTTGAAAAAGATTGGCTTGCATTTGGGCATCCATTTTCAGATCGGATGGGGATTCCGACAACGTCTGGAAACAATAATACACCGTTAGAGTTACCCAGGCAGTCTTCTGTGGGAAATATTTCAACGCCTCCGATGAGGACTTCTTCTTTGGGGCCCCAATCCTCTGCCAATAGCTCATTACATTCACAGACTTCAAACAATTGTTCCCCCATATTCTTGCAGGTATGCTCCTACCTTTGACTTCAGTCTTCAGATGACTTTTGATTTTATGGTGTCATGCTTTTGGAAGATAAAACTATTGCATGTTTCTTTTGGGTGAAATTTTTTTGAAATATTATCTGCCACTTATTAAAATTTTCAACTATGAAATGGGTAGCAACTCAGACTTATCTTTATTAGGCAAAAGCATAATTAGCCCTTCTGTTGGGTCATAACTTTTTTATTCATTCTTGTTGTTCTGCATTTAGTGAAAATGCATCAGTTTATGATGAAAATAAAGCTACCAAATAAGCCTAGCCGTCTATGTTTGGTTTTGGCTCGCTCAAGCTCACTCAATATAAATGAATTGAAATTTGAGCCGAGATTTCAGGTTCATTGATTAAATGAGTGCAGCTCAAATATACCTTGGCTCTTTGATAAGGCTCAATTACCAATTTACATATATGTATGTATTTTCGTGTGTTTGTAGATATAGGTTAGGTGCAGTTGTATAACATTTATAATCATATCTTGTTTTAATTAATAATTTATTAAGGGAGTTATGTTTAAATTTTATTTTAAATAAGGGCTCATATGAATTTTTCTTCCATACGAGAAAGAACTAAATTCTAGCTCTAGTTTTTATGAAGGACTTAATTTAAATTTCCCTAAAATCCTAAACAAATCCCCTGTGAATCTCTACATTCTTAATGAAAATGATATATCGATCATCGTCCTAATCCTGGCTCGCTGGTTGCTGGGTTTAATTTCTCTGCCTTGTCACCAATGGGTGGGGGCTATTTCCTCTGTCTTCCCTGTCCTTGGTTGCCAGTTGGGTCTCGGTTTGTTAAGTTCAAGCTCGAGCTCCATATATTTAGGCCTAATCAAGCTTGAGCCAAGCCCAGCTTGGCTGTTTTACGGCCCTAGACAGAAGTGACTAAATAATTGTTTCTGTGCTACTACATTCAGCTATTTGTTCTTTTAATTTGTCATTGAGAGCCCAAATTTATCCTCTTTCATCGTTCAAATACTCTAATTTAAATTTGCTTTTTGCAGTGGATTGATTGCGTTGCGCAGCTACTTCGGGTGTATCCATGTGCTTTTGAGTTCTCATCGGTGAGTTTCTTTCTAATTTTAGGAGGCTTGTTGTGTATATATGTACTTGTATGCATATGAGCTGCCATGTTATGAATGAATTTTAGCAACTAAATACATTATTCTTTTTAATGTGTATCCAGGTTTTCTTGGTTGATTTTCTAGATTGCGTGTTATCTTGTCGCTTTGGGAACTTTTTCTGCAACAGGTACTTTGTTTTTAATGGTAGTTGCAAGAATAATTTGTTGTGCTAGTTAAGCATAAGCATAAAGCATATAAGTCTTGCTTTTTATTGCTTGGATTTCTCGTTGAGGTTTATATTGACTCTTATAAAAAAAAATTATGATTGCTTGCAAGAAAACTTTCTGGGAAAAATAAGCATCAAGTGGGGCATCAAATTAAGGCCTTCATAGCTCTGTTATACTAGTGAGTGCTGAGGGAAATGACCATGTCCCTTGTTCTATTCTTCAAAATTTTAGCTTGACTCCAGTTTGCTGCTCTATACTCTAGCAGTGGGTCTTGGTGTACCATTTTGTCTGCTTGTTTTGAGCTCAAGTTAAGCTTCTGGGGCAAGGAAACCTCTTACTCTGTATGCTGATTTAGGTTATACAATAATGCTTCCCCTTATTAGCTTTGTGTAGCATATCAAACCATGTCTTGACCATGCCAGGTAAAAATCTAGTTGAACATGTGATATTTTTTTGACTTATGGAGCTTTTGATATTGACTCTACTTATGGATATGTATTCCTTATTGTACTCTTTAAATAATGGAGTTTGACTTGAACAGTGTCTTTTTGTATAGAAAATAATCATTTTATGCAATTAGAAAATTTATATTTTATGTTTTGGCATGATTCTGAATAATATATATTCTACGATGTATCTTTTCTTTTAGTGAGAAGGAAAGACAACAGTCTGGTATTTTTGACGCCTGTGGGTGCATATGGATGTATCTGGCAAGTATTCGTGAGGCTGGTGGGAGCTCTCATGTCCACCGCAATCCCTTTTACAATCAAGCAACACATGATTGTCCACTTTTGCCTCCTGCTGCTGCATTAGCTCCGACACTTTGGCCACAATTTCATTTAAGGTGGGCTTGTCCTTCAGAAGCTGGAGTAGGGGAAATTGAATGTCAGTATCGCATTATATTAGAAAAGTACACAGAAGCACATAAGGTATTGTTTTCCTTTTGTTGGAATTTAATATAATTGGTATTAAGAGTGTACTTGCTAAAATTGCATTTGTCTGATGGTAATCACACTTGATGTTGGGATGTTAGTTTGATGGTTGTTTTGGTTTTTTGTCTCATATTTGATTAATTGTAGGAAAAGGAGATGGCTGAAACGAAAGCTAGGAATCTTAAAATAAACATGGAATGTCTAGTTGCGGAATTACAGAAGGAGAAACATACCAGCAAATCAGCTATAGCAACAACCAGAAGAACCTATAGGGAGAGTCTTGCCATTAGGCGGGCAATACAGTCACTGGGATGTAAAGTGCACTTTTCGAGTAATGAGAATAATTTAATGGATACAGGGAGTGGTTCACCAGATATAAAGGGGGGCTTGTCATACTCTTTACGAAGAGATTCAGATGCTGAAGGGCTGCATGATGACAAAAATGATTTTTCTGTATCCATCTCTGCTGTGGAGGATAGTATGGTTTCTGATAATTGGAGCAGTAGGATGTGTGAGACTCTTTGCCCATTTGGCACAAGAGAGGGTTGTAAGTGGCCGGATGGTGGCTGTGCACAGCTAGGCAGTCAATTTGTTGGATTGAAGGCAAATTTTGATGCATTTGATCGATTATCCATTGTTGAAGGCTATTTTGGATCAGAGTAGGAAGTGCCATGATTATATATTTGATCACCAAGTAGGCTGTGTAGCTTGATCTTAATTGTGTTTCCTCTAGAAGCTTGAGATTGGTAATATGGGCATTGAGCAATTTGGTGTGTTTATAATGCTGAAGGCAATTGCTCTTCTGCAAATTTGGGTGATTCAATATTCTTGATAAAGAGGGAATGACAGCAAATCTTCGTTGGTCCAGTTGATAAGCTCTTTTTAGTGTTCTCATCACTCTAGAGATGTTGGCGTTGGCTTGATTTCTGGGAATTGTACCCAAAGAAAAGCATGCTTAGGTTCAAGAATTAAAAAGATCAGTGGGGATAGGATAATCCCCAGCAATTAGTTGCAGTAATTCCAAAAGATATTCTTTTTGACACATTATAATGATGTTGATTGGCTTTTATTTATTTGACTGTACGTACAACCAGTCAGTTTTTTTTTTTCAAACCAAAATCAAAATATTTATTAAGCTCAACAGTACAAAACATTTTAAAACTCAACTAATTGGATGATCATCCAATCGGCTTACAACACCAAACATAACTTCACATTCAATTACAACCAAACCAAATCAATTATCTTCAGTGGAATCCCACCTTTCCAACTATTTCAACATCCTCCAGTTCATAAACCAGTCCAGTCACCCAAACTCCACCTGGCAGCAGGACCAGCACCAAACTTGCCCAATTACTATTCATCTTCTTTTTAAACCATCCATTATCAACCAGCAAACTGAACTTCACTTCATTATTTCACTAAAACAAATCTTTTTATCAGCCAATCACCTTCCACTAACAGTTATAATTTCCCTCGCCCCTTTTACCAACCTTCGTCTTCACATCACCTGAGATTTCATTCGAACAAACCATCTTTTCATAAGCCCATTCCCAGCTTCTTTTTCTTTTGTTAGGAGACCTTGATACTTGAATATCATAACCTCCCTTATTTGCTCAAAAACTGTTGCTTTAGTAACACATTTATTCTGAAAAATTGCCTCATTCCTTGCTCTCCATAAAGTGTAAACACAAGCAATCAAGGCTGTTCTTCTCATTTTTGCAAGTAATGTCTTTCCCATTGCTTTTCGAATGAACCAGCTGATCTCTCTTTTCCATTGTAGTATCCTTCTTCTCAGGTTGACTGCCGACAAAACCTTGCTCCACATTGCCTTAGAAAAAACACATTTAAAAAAGATATGCTTAATTCTTTCACCCTCTTATTTACAGAGTACACATACATCTGACTCAACAATCCTCCATTGCAATAACTTGTCTTCAGTAAGCAATTTCCCTATAGAGCCAACCGTAACACAAAAGATTATCTTGGGACATTACTAGCTGACCACACCAATTTAGCCCAACACACTTTCTCCCTGGGTTGTACCAGAGAATTCAAAGCCAAATTAACATTAAACATCCCCTGTTTTTAGGTTTCCACTCAATGTAGTCTTGTTTATTATCATCCAAAACAAAATTTTCATTGAGGAAAATCATAATATCTGGCTGGTAATTCCAATATTCCATTTTTCCAGTATTCAAACACCCTGGCAGTTTTTGACATGTAAGGTCTCCTGAAACTTATTCCTGGAAATCTATCTACAATAGAACTTCCATTACACCAAGGATTATACCGAAATGAGAAAGTCTTCCCATCTCCAATCTGATAATTCACCAAAGGGTTTGTTAATTTTCTCAACTTCAGTAAATTTCTCCAATTTAACTACTGTCTGCTGTTTTTGTAATACCCCAAAAACTCAACTTTTTTAATTTGGTCTTGATCACCCAGATGGCCCACAAGGTCTTCTCCAGAATCAACTCCCATATATGCTTCATTTGTATTGCTTGATTCCACAGCATCAATGGTTTTACACCCAGGCCTCCCAATTCCCAAACCTTTTGGCTTACACACTTCTTTCCATGCCAATAAGCCACCTCTTCTTACCCCATCATTTCCATGCCACAAGATATTCCTACACAGCTTTTCCTCATCAGTAATCACAGCCTTTAGTAATATGAATATTGAACACCAGTACACCATCATACTTGATAACACTGAATTCACCAATTGCAATCTACCTGCATAAGACAAAGTTTTAACAGTCCAGCTTTGAATTCTGGCTGTGATTTTGGAAATTAAATCTTGGCAAAATTCCTTTTTCATTCTAGTTGAAATCAAAGGAAGGCCATGATACTTGACTGGTAGTACTCCTTCTTTGAATCCCACAATCTTCATGATTTGAATTTTCACATTCTGCTCCACTCCAGAAAAAAAAAATTTCACTCTTCTCCATATTTGGCCTCAACCTCGAAATCCCTTTTGAAATGATCTAAGGCCTTGTGAATCATTGTTATAGATCTGACATCACCATTTGCAAATATAAAGAGATCATCAGCAAAGCATAAATGGTTTAATTGAAGCTCCTCACAAACTCTGTGAAAATTAAATCCATCCCCTGTCAGCTTATAAAGGACTCTGGTTAGATATTTCATGCATAATACAAATAACAATGGTGAGATAGGGTCACCTTGCCTCAAACCAGCCTTCCCAGGATAATAACCTTCCATTTGCACATTAACCTTGACTAAAAACATACATGTTCTAACATAATTCATGGCCAATTTGATGAAAAAAATCTAGAAATCTAAAAGCCTCTTCTAGGAAGTCCCATAAAATTGAATCATAAGATTTTTGCAAGTTAATCTTCATAGCACAACACCCCAACTTTTTGTTGTGATACCCCCTGAGAAGTTCATGTGCTAACAAGATATTATCTGAAATCAGCCTCCCAGGAATAAATGCTGACTGGTTTAAATGTATAATCTCATTCAGAATGATCCTCGATCTACTTGCTAGAATTTTTGATATAGTTTTGTATATCACATTACAACATAATATAGGTCCAAAATCTGTCACTAATTCAAGACTGACAACTTTAGGAATTAATGTGATCAATGAAGAATTTGCTTGTTTTAACATCAATCCAATGGAAAAAAAAAAAATCCTTAATGGCCAAACAGAATTCCTTTCCCACAATGTTCCATACTTTCTTGAAGAATAAAACTATTAAACCCATCTGGACCAGGGATTTTATCATCATTAATGCTCCATAATGCTTGTTTTATTTCTTCATCAGTCACCCTTTTACAAAGCATGTCTCCAGCCTCTTCAGAAACAATCATGTTCTGAAAACCAGTTCAGTTCCCAATAAGTTCTTAAAATGTGTCAGTAAAGTCTCTTTGATAATATCATGATCTGTACATACTTCACCATTAGGAAGCCTTAACTGTGTAATGTTACTTCTGCCCTTTCTCTGTTGCAAAATTCTAAAGAAAAATTTAGTTATTTGATCACCTTCTTGAACCCATTGACACCTTGACTTCTGCCTCAAACAACTCTCCTCCCACTTAATCAATTTCATTAACTGCACAATTTTGATTTTCTTCTCTTGTTGAAATCCTATATATTAAAAAGGATTCATCAGTAACTTTCTTTTAATCTCCTCCAATTCAACTCGGCATTTTGATACTTGTTCAGACACTTTATCAAAAATATCCCTATTAAGAGCTCTCAAGTCAACTCTAAGCATCCTCAACCTTTGATATAGCCTGTACATATTGCTTCCTGCTATTGGCATACTCCAAACTTTTTCTACAATCTTGAAAAACAATGGGTGCTGACTTCACATATTATAAAATCTAAATGGAACTCTTCTCATTCTTGTTAATGGTCTTATATTAGTCAAAATTCCACAATGATCTGAAAGATTGCAATTGATTACTGAACACACTGGCTCAGGTCTTTTTTTTTATGCCAAAGTTGATTTGCAAAACACCAATCCAATTTTCTAAAAGTCCTTCTGTCACCCTCTTGAAAATTAGTCCATGTAAACTTCGGACCATTAAAATGCACTTCAATTAGATCTAGGCAAAAAATCAAATTCTGGAAATCATTTGCAGCCTCTTCATTTATAGGATTACCTCCAATTCTATCAGCATTACTACAAACTGCATTGAAGTCTCCCTGCAGGAGCCATGGCTCATTTAAACAATTTCCAATTCTTGCTAAATCCCTCCACAACTCCCTTTTTTTTCCAAGATCATATGATCCACACACACATGTCCAATAAAACAATTCATTTCCCCATATGATCTTACAATGAATGAATTGCATACTCATTTCCAAAACTTCTAACATAACATGACAAGTATCAAATAAAATCCAGATTCTCCCAAGCTCACTCAGCATATAATTATGTTTCATATTCCATTGATTTAACTTCAAATTCTCCCACACTGCCAGCATATTCTCTTCTTTTACTATAGTTTCCACAACACCCATAACAACAATCCTATACCTTGCAATCATACTCCTAACTTCTGATTGCTTCGGAGGACTGTTAAGTCCTCTAACATTCTAGGATATAATCATTTGATAGCATCTTTGGTAGGTTAGCCTTTCGACCCTTCCTACCCTCCTCAATACCTTGTCCAACGTTCAGTGAAAGCCTTTCACTCCCTCTTGCAGCCAAATATAGGATACCAAAGCTGTTACTTCAACTAGTATCCTCATAACTATTCAATTTACCATTCCACTAAATAAAGGATTTACCACCCTTTTTCCTGTCGATTTGCACACCACCTAAAACCTCATTGCCATTATTTTTCTCCACCAATTACTAAGGATCAATCTGTTTATTGTAATTAGGCTTAGTCTCCTTACAAACTGCCTTCCCTTTAATTATTTCCTTCAATTTACCCCCATCAGTACCTTGCACTGCATTATTTTCCAAATATCCCAACCCCACATCTTACTCCCTCTCTATAGTTTTTGAATTTGCAACCCCTACTTCTTGCTCTAGCTTTCTTTTCATTTTCTAAACCATTTTCTCAGTTTTTCCTTCCTTGCAATCTTGTTTTAAATGCCCAAACTTCCTACAACCCGTACAAATAGAAGGCTTCCATTCATAGAGAACTTTTTGTTGAATAACAATTCCTTTTTCATCCACCGGATCAATCATTTCTAGGAATTCTCTAGACGAATCCATCTCCACAAGGATTCTAGCCCCAGCTTCAATTTAGAGACAGTATACTTATCACAATATAATGGTTTCCCACATATGCTTCCAATCTTGCTTAGCATATCCATTGTCCAAAATTCCCAAGGTAGATGAGGGAGCTGAATCCAAATAAGAAGAGCACAAATAGTAATGTCTAGCTTCATTTTTGGATGCCATTTCTTCAATACTATTGGATGATTATCAAATGTGAAAGGTCCATCTTGCAATACCTCATCACAGCCATCTTCTCCAGAGAATTTAACTAGAAACATATCAGTATTCACTCTTGAGACATTCAACACCCCATATTTCCTCCATCTAGCTTGAATAAAAGCATTGAAACGCTCCAATCTTGGCTACATCCCATACACACAACCAATTAAAGTTTTCTTCCATTGTTTTATCTCATTCGTCACCTCATCTGAATGGAATTTTACAATTCTCTGACCATTTAGTACAGATGGAGAAATGAAATTTAGTTCATTCCCTTTCTACTTCATTTGATTTTCCGCAAACAAAGCAACCCAACGTTTCAATCCTTGATCTTGATTTTGTTTCTCTTTCCCATCATCAATCGCTTCCCTACAAGTAGATTGCAAGCATAACTCATCTAAATTCTTATTAATACTCAACATACTAGCAGAATTCCCTTTCAAATTCTCCAGTAATGGCATCTGATTTAAGGTTCGCTCCATCTCCACAACCGGACTTTCCATCTTCAACAACTCATTGACTCCATCATCAACAACCTCTGATCAAACTTCCTCCATTGTCTCTGAACGAGCTCCATCAACCACTGCAAAATCACCCTTGAAATGCAAGCTTCTGACCACCTTGACCCCTTCCCCTCGCCATTAGAGCAAGCCTAGCGTGCGCTCCAAGAAAGGGTTCACACACTTTGTTTTTCATGATTTTTTTTAGAACTGATGGATAGTTGATGTGAGAGAAGATGTGTAAATATTGGTTTGATTCTAGTTTTATTCTTTTCTTGGTAGTTTACACTTTTTTCACTTGACAAAATATAAACTACTGCTAGTTTTATTCTTTTCTTGGTAGTTTATATTTTGTCAAGTGAAAAAAAATTTGTGTGATAGTTTTTAAACTGTGTGTGCATGTGTTGGTGGGGAGATTGGCAAAGTGCTCATAGCTTAGAAAGCCACCAAGTTTATGCCTCATGAGATTGCTGACTTTTTTTTAATTGATTTTTTGCTGGTAACCACAATTGTTTTTTTAATTTTTCTTTGTATGATGATCTTTGTACAGATTGTAATTTTTATGGTATCAGGGACACATTTAAGATGGTCTCCAATTTGATTTTCGGATACTTGAACTCCAAAATATATTTTATGAGTATTTGTCATAATATATTATATATATATATATATATATACATACATATATGTATATATATATATATATATATATATATATTTCTAACAAAGGCTATAAGTACCAAATCAAATGACAGACAGGTACAGAGGTGCATCATGTACAGTGGCTTGAATGACCTCCTTGTTAAAAAAAACAAATAGTGAATCATAGCGGAATAAATGAAGAGAGCAATAAAAGAAGGCAACACAAAGTTTAACGAGGTTTGGCAACTTGCCTATGCCTTGGAAATTGGCCTATATTAATTCCATAAAGAGGAGAGAATAAAAGAGAGATTGAGTTTTTATTCTGCAAGGGGGAGACCTCTATTTCTAGGCTAATTGGTATATTAAACATCAAAGAAAAAGTAATTTCCAAAGAAATAACCTGCCATCTAGACCAAGGGGGGAAAAATATGCCTATCTTTGGATATTGCCATCTTTGAAATATTTTGAAACTCTCGAATACTTCCAGCCAAGTTTTGCTTTCACACAAAATCTTTGAAGTAGCAACAATATGTTGCCTCTTCCAAACTAGCGATCAAACATGAACTTGTCAAATTTTTTGTACCATTGGCTTGGAGCTTGCTTCAAACCGTACAAACTTTGCTTCAACTTGCACACAAGAACCTACTTTTGCCGAGTTTTGAACGCCTCGGGTTGTACCATGTAGATTTCTTCCTCCAAGTCGCTATGAAGGAACGCTTTCTTGACATCAAGTTGTTCTAGGTGCAAATTTTCGGTTGTCACAATACCTAGAACCATGCGGATGGTTGTAAGCTTCACCACTGGCAAAAAGACCTCCATGAAGTCAATACCCTTTTGCAAAAATGAGTCTGACAAGAGTAAATAGTCTAGAGAATGTGAATACTTGGAAGTTGGCTTACGAATTCAAGTAGATCTACTCAACTCCGGAGTTTGTGAATCAGATTCTTCCTCTTGATCACCTACCATGTCATCAGCCGTATTGTCTTCTTGAGTCACGTCGCCTTCTATTCCATTATCTTCAGGGTTTTTGGTATGTTCTACAACAACCTTTCTTACTTCACTTACATTTGATCTGGACCTTTCTTTGTATAATTCATTTCCCTTGAAGGTAACATCCCCAGACGTAATTATTTTATGATTTTCCTCATCCTAAAATTGATAACCAAAAAAATTAGTTCCCCAACACAATGAAAATACATTTTTTGGCCTTGGCATCCAACTTGTCCCTTTTAGCCAAATCCACATGCACATATGACATACACCCAAAGTTTTTCAAGTGAGATAGAGATATCTTTTTACTCTACTGTTGTGTATGATTCATATGCACAAGTAAACGAGCAGATGTAGGAATGGAGTGGAGTAGCGTGACATCATCTGTCCTATTGAGGGAGCATCAGTTTGATAGGTTGGGGGTACGGGGGAAACGCACCCATGGTAGAGATACAAGGGTAATTTGTATCTAGTGAGGGTTATGATTTGATAATCTTGTAAAATATATCCGGATAGGTTTAGAATTTGGATTTGTTTAGAATTCAGATATGGTTAAGATCCGGATAAGCTTAGGTTTTACCTACAAATTCATGTAACCTTGGTCTTTTGTCTCAACTGTGAGGAGAGACGAGTGAATAAGAGGGATATGACCGCTCCACTCCCGAGGACGTAGGCACATTGCCGAACCTCGTAAATCTTGTGTGTTTGTGTTTGTCTTTTATTGCTCTCTCGATTTCCCTTTGATATCCTCTTTTTTTCCAACACTGACCACTTCTCTTTCGGTAACTCAAACTTCAGCACCACCGATGGACTTTGGTTGATGAGATAAGTTGCCTGTTGATTGCATCCGCCCAGAATGCCTTGGGCAAACCCACATGAAGCCGCATGGCCCTAGCGTGCTTGTTGAGGGTTCGATTCATCCTCTCCACGATCCAATTTTGTTGTGGTCAATTTGGGACTACCCACACTAGTTTGACTCCATGCTCCACATAGTACCCCTTGAAGTTGGCCCCTTCATACTCACCACCATTGTCCGACCTCAAGCATTTAAGCTTTGAATTGGTCTCGTTCTCATCCTTTGCCTTCCATCTTTTAAGCATTTCAAACAGGTCAGACTTGTGATTGAGAAAATAAACCCATACCTTGCGAGTGGAATTGTTGATGAATGTGACATAGTATCGTGAGCCATCATGAGATTGGACCGATGCCGGCCCCCACACGTTAGTGTGCACAAGTTCTAGCTTTCCCTTTTTGCGCTCCCGCCCAACCTTTATGAAACTAACCCACTTCTACTTGCCGAGCACACAATCTTCACAAAATCCAATCTTGTTGGACCTTATAGTTGGTACCAACTCCTTTGATACCAGAACTTTTAATCCCTTGTCACTCATGTGCGCAAGTCTCTTGTGCCACAAGTTTGGATTAGACTTTGTCCCTGCTATTGCTACAAAATATCCACTACCATTGGTCAAATAGAGTGTACCAAATTTGGTGCTATTTGCGACTACCAGTGCCCCTTTCACAATTTTCCAGGAACCTTCTCCCAAAGATAGTTTTTATACCCCTCATTATCCAATTGACCTATTGAAATTAAATTTTTTTAAGCCCAGGAATATAACGAACACCCTGCAATGTCCATTTACAACCATTACCAGATTTAATATGGACATCACTTTTGCCCATTTTGTCTAAAGGTTTACCATCTGCCAAGTATACCTTGCCATATTCCCCTGTCAAAAAATTTCTCAGAAATTCTTTACAAGAGGTAGAGTGAAAGGAAGCATTTGAATCAAAGTACCCATGATTCAATTGGGATGTTAACACAGAGAACCAGGGCATCATCTAAGTCATCATCAGTTGCCGAATTAACCGAACTAGACTCCCCTTATTTCTTCTTCTTGGCCTTCTTGCCACAGTTCCAACACTCCAACTTGCCTTTGGATCGAGACTTGCTCCTCCCCTTTGATATCGCCCTTTCCCGATTGTTGCCGCCTCTTTGACTCATACGGCCCTTATCAACATTTAGAGCCACTCCAAATGTCTCGCCTCGCTCCTTCTTGCTAATCTCCTCGCTGATGAGCCGATCACAAACATTGTCTAGAGATACTCTCTCTTGCCCGCTACCGCTAATCATCTTTATAGTTATTGATCAACTTTCCGGCAAAGATACTAATAGGGACATGGCCTTCAACTTTTCGTCTAACTCGAAGTCAACGGAATTTAACTGATTAATAATATTTGTGATTGAAGAAATTTTAGAAATTGAGGAATTTTATTGAAATATTTGTGATTGATTAATTTGGATTGATTTAGAGATTTGATTAATATTAAAAACAAAAATTAATGATTTAGTAATAAATAAAAAATGATGAGTTTATTTGTTAAAAAAAATATTATTAATTTAAATTAAAGTTTAAATCAAAGTATCAGATACACTCCTAAATTTAAATAAAAATACATATCATTAGAGGTATTTATATTTTATATTTTAAAGTTTTGCACTTACCATATTATTTTTAATTTATGAATTTATAAAAATTTTGTTAATTGATTTTTTTATATGTATGTAATTTACTCAGAATTTCTGACTCCGCCTTGCCCTTAATCACAGCCATTGTAGTCTGTGTAGGACTCAACAATAGGCATCACGGCACTATAATATTTTCATATGAAACAGACAAGCTAAGGAAAAACAGGAAAAAAAAACACAGATCAATGGTTAATATGTATTTAAATGGTTGCTTACAATACATATTAAATAACCACTAGCTATTACATTGCCTGCCTCAAAACATTCCTCCTTGAGAAGGAAGTTTAGATCCTTGGCCTCTTCAAATAACCGAACATAGTGAAGACTACACAGATGAACGGTTAGCTGCCCTGCCATCTTTTACAGGAAATTCATGTAATTTACAAGAAACTATGATCTTTACAAACAAGATATGCTACTTCCACCAGCAATGTCATTAGTACAACAAACCAGGTGAAACTCAAGACAGAACCCTCTGTTCTGGCAGTTCAACTGAGAGACATGGCTCGACTCACATATCAGGTACTCCAGGTGGGATTCATCCAGAGGCAAAGCACAGTAACCAAACTCCAATCGATTTGGTGTAAAAGCACAACTACTTAATGGGGTTCAATAAAGAAAAGCATGTGCCAAAAACTCATCTAATAGGCGGAGAATATTGGATCAGCTAATCCTTCCAGACTGGTCTACAAGGGTACCAACTTGCTCTCCACAAAGTGCCCTTGAAATGTTGCCTGGTTCCAGCAAATTAAAAAGTACGACTGCCATCAAAGGGGAGAAAAAAATCATGATAAATGCCATATTCATAAAAGCATTTTTCACATTTATAGGTCGTTGGTACCAAATAAAATAATAGGGGAGATGATAAGCAAAAAACCAACCAGGAATACCATTCTCTTCACAGAATGAAACTGCAGTCATGTCCATGGCACTAATGCCTCTTGCATCTAACTCCCTGAAAGAAATGTGCTCGAACTGCATGTTGCTGTTTCTGTGATGACAGTCATAAACACCATCCACATTGGTACCCTTGAGGACAGCATCAGCATTAACTGCCCAAATAATAAAGCATAAGAAATCTGCTTTTCTAGCTCGTGACCAAAAGCTAGTGTGAGAGACAGTTAGCACCAATATCAACATTGAATACAAGAAAGGTCTGGAGGATTTTGTTCTACAGGTAGGAGAAAAATACTTTCAGAGGCTCGAAGAGCCGCTGCTGCATCAGTGGTGAAAAGTGGACTTCCAGTTCCCGCACCAATTCCACCAAATATCACCACTCTTCCTTTTTCAAGATGCCGGATAGCTCGACGTCTTATGTAGGGTTCAGCAATCTCTTGCATCGTAAATGCAGTTTGTACACGTGTTGGAACCCCAATCTTCTCTAGAGATGCTTGGAGCAACATAGAGTTCATCACAGATGCCATCATGCTGCTAATAATTTACATGTCAGGTAGAGTTCATAACAATTTTCCGAAATCTACGCTTTTAATTTTTTGGTATGAAGTAATGAACTGGCATATGAACAGAACCCTAAACAAGCAGAAAAGCAAAACTTCCTCAGAAATCACAAATCCCCAAACACTGAAGCGTGTGAAATTTCATCAGAAATCACAAATCCCCACATTGAATGATTTCTTTCTTTAGCTGAATGTAGGGAATAAATTAAATCAAAGGGTCAATTAATGAATGTAAAACACAGACACAAGGGGTTTGATGTTTATGTTGGCTATATCAATAGGATACTTACGACATATACATCAGTGATAATATGATCATAACTATCGGTTTACGCATCCAGACATTATTCACAGATTTTTGCAACAAGTTAATAGTACAATGATATAATAGATAGTAAATCTTGAGTAAACATCAAGCATCTGGTTCTGCTATATAGATTATACATAAATAAACAAACTTCCCAAGGTTGCCTTAAACAACTATTTTGGAATTCCAAAATATATTATATACCCAAAAAAGAGAGTGATGTATTCATTTATAAATTTCCCACAACCTGCATATATCCATATTGTACTTCTTTAAAATATGGTTTTCAAGAAAATAATAATGCTTAAATTTCAGAAAGTTACATGTCACAGTTGTATGGAGTCCAACTGCTATCCCACGTATAATAAAATGGACTCCCACATTAGTCTTATTGCACGCATCAATGTGAGGATATGATTCAATTGCTAGTTACAGTAAGAGAGTGATCCAATTGCTAGTTACAGTAAGAGAGTGATCCAATTGCTAGTTACAGTAAGAGAGTGATCGTTCGGCCATTAATAAAGCAAAAGCAAATTAAGAACAATAAAAGATGGAATACAAACCCAATCTGGTAGGCTGTAGCTTTATCAATACCAGTAGCTGCTACCCAGGAATCCCCAGAAAAGAAATTTCGTCCTCCAACAACAACTGCCACCTGATTAACACCAAACCCATGAAAAGAGTGTGATTTAACAAAATTTAGAAAGAGGTGAGAAGGCATAATTTTTACCCTGACTTCAAGGACACAGATTACCTCAACTCCTGCGTGGTTAGCCATTGCAATTTCTCTAGCAATTAGCATTGCCACCTGAAGGAAACCAGCATTGCAAATTCTGAGTTAAGAACAGTAACATGCCTTCTCATTTAGCACCCATCTTTGTGTGGTATAAGCAACAACTCACCTTAGGATCAACATTTTGTGGACCGTTCCCAGTTAATGCAGCACCACTAATTTTCAAAACCACTCTCTTCCATCTTGGGCTTGACAATTGTTTCATTTTCACGTTATTTGTTACACCAACAGCACCAGGTGTGGAAACCGAGTACCTGCGTGAGAATAATCATTCAGTGTAAAAACATACCTCTCTTCTAGGGAAATTAGTTACTCTATACTGCCCCGGCAAAACATACGGAATAATGGTCCAACAAAATCACAGGTATAGAGCAACCAATTAAGTATGGGGGTAGCTTATTTCATTACATGGGTGGGTTATTCGCGGATTGATGCCTTGTTCAACACCAGAGCAACCTCCTCCTCAAAAGCTATTTGAGTTGAAAATGTTTTGTAAAGAGAGGCAAATTAAAGAAAGAGGATAACATAACATAATCCCTGATAGGACCAAAACTAAAATAGAACATTTTATACCAAATAATTATTAAGAAGAAGAGAATTTACCTCTTGGTTTGCCTGGTGACAGAAGCAGAGCCACCAAGCGTGATGGACTTGTCATCTTCGCACTGGGGCTTGGAGGAGGAGGAGGAGGGGACTACAATCTGCTCAAGCTTCTTGAACCAAGGCCAGTGGCTGACAGCGAGGCTGCCACTAGTGAGGCGTTGGCACTCTGCCTTGTACCGCTTCTTTAGGTTGTCTATCTTATTCTTGCATTGTTCCACGCTCTTACCCGACTTCTGCTTGTCACATCGCTCGCTCACGATGGTGGCGACGTCCTCCCAGTCCCTTCCCCGCAGGTTTCCTCTGTTCAGTTGCACATATTTGTCGGTGTAGGCATCCAGCAGGCACCCGATGGCTGAGTCGCTCCACTCCTCGCGGTCCTTCCTGTAGTCGCCCGACGACGACGACGGCCTTGACTTCTTGCTGTTAAAGCAGTAAGGAGACCCCCCATCGCTGAGCTCGTCCCGGTCCTTGCGCTTGGGCTCCGAACGGCAGATGGCAGCGGGACCGAGCTGCTGCTGGGCTGCAGCTCGGGACTTGAGATCCGGATTGTTATTGCCGTTGTCCTCATCCTCGTCCTCGGTAGTAGGCCGGGGTCCGAACGGATTGGCGCCAGGGTCCTCGTCCGCGAAGCAGTGATGGTGAGAGTTGACGTCGTGGTAAGATTTGGTGGCCTCCGACTGGGCGGCGGCAAAGGCCTCACCGTATTCGTCGTCATCATCCGCTCGACGACCATCCACGTCTTTCTTGGGGCTGGGGATGGCGCCGAGGTGGGATCGTATGGGAGGCACAGCTTTGGCAACATAGCGATGGGGT
Organism: Dioscorea cayenensis subsp. rotundata; assembly: GCF_009730915.1. NCBI lineage: Eukaryota > Viridiplantae > Streptophyta > Magnoliopsida > Dioscoreales > Dioscoreaceae > Dioscorea > Dioscorea cayenensis. The sequence goes on along the minus strand of NC_052480.1, from coordinate 195,297 downwards.
GTGGAGAAGGGCGGCTGCTGTTGGTGATGGTGGTGCTGATGATGGTGGTGATGCTGATGTTGAGCATGGGGATGGGACTGCGCTTCGTCTCCGAGGAGACTGAAGTCGTCGTCGCAGGAGGCCATGGGGTGGCGGCGTTAGGGTTAGGGTTACTCCCCCTGGATCGGGATCTGGCGGACGCAACGGGAAACAAACGTCGTTAGGCACGGTAAAGCGAAACCCCCACCCAACCAAGCTTAAATGGGTAACGTTTATGCTTCGCCGTGACCTGTCTCCTACGGAGATGTGACGGGACATTAGCACTCCGTTAATTAACCCCGCAACACACACTTTCCCAACCCAATACAAGGCCCTTCCAAACCGGTCTCCACTTCCTATCGCACGACATGCCTGTTAAAAGACTTACGAGCAAAATAAAATTTATAAATATATATATTATTTATTTTAAAGTTCCTAATACATACTATCCCCCGTGAAAACTGAAAATTTTGTGGTGTTTGGTTTTCAATAAAAGAATAATTTATCCATTTTATTTTAAAAATATATGTATATATATATGAACTTCTTGATCTTGAACAGCTAAAATTGTGACTTTCTACCATAATAAAATATGGAAAAAAATAATTATAATAACAGTATAAATCGGCAGAAAACCATCCGCATTCATTTACTTTCTCTAATGATAATATTTTAAAGAAAATCATATATACGCATACCCTTCTACCGACAGTGAAAAAACCACCTCATGCTAAAAGTGGTAACTTCATTTAAAAGCAGGTCTTTCCATTATTTTGCTACGGGCGGCCAACGTCTTCCTCCGCCACCTTCATATCCAAACTTCATTCCAGATAATCATATTTATCAAAATCTGTATGTGAACGAATTTATGACACTCAAGGTAAGTAAATGTTATTGTTACAAGATAAATATGATGAATTTCTAAAAACAATAATAAATCACAATTTTTGTCTTTTTTTAAAAAAAGTAACAATACAACTAAAGCAAACAAATGAAACAACATGACAAAGAGACAGGAAGCAAATATTAAGATTTTCACAACGAATATACATATATGAAGTTATCACAATTTATAATTCCCAATAGACCAATCCGAAAAGCAAACGCAACAAATACAAAACATGAGTGCTTGCAGCAGCCCTCCGCCCCTCAACATGTGATTCATTGGCTTCAGTTGTAGGACATCTCACACACGTAAACAGAGTATCATTCTGTAAAAGATATAATAGCTTCTTAATGCTTACCATCAATGGAATCCTTGGTTCCCCGGCCCCAGGTATTCACCCCATTTTATACATGGTCAACCACTTCACTTCAAATCAGAGGCAAATTCGTTTCATGATCTGAGCACAAAAGATGTGCCACACCATCTGGTCTCAGACTCGTGATTTCAATCATTAAGCCTCATTCTACCAAATCTGGCCGAACCAAGGATTGGCTCCAGAATTTGGCTGTGTGATAGGCTTGAACAATCAGTGAACTGTTAAAAAAACAAAATACTAGGAAAAATTTCTATGATATTTGCAAATCAAAGAAATCCAACATATGTATGGAACTGCAAAAACTCAATAATGGTTTTATACTCCCCACATGGAGATGGCAAATGCTCCCAAAACCAATGCAGTTGATATGGTGACACCAACTTGATCAGCTGGCCTTGTTTCTGTTTCTAAGCAGTGTTATGCCTCCGAAAAAATGGTCATTTCTTACCATGTGGAAATATGAAGAGAAGACTCAATTGAGCATCAATGATTTGAATGATGTGGTTTCTTAATAGACCTCTCAGGGCTAGAACCAAAGCTTTCTATGGCATCACACTGAAGACTGCTCGAATTAGCGACAGGCATGCATCCAAGTTTTCTGGAGATGGCTTGAGCAGTAATTGACAAACTGTGAGGCCTATCTGCCTTGCTTAAATCTCGCTTCATGCTTGCAAATTCTTGTTCTAGCACTCTGACCCTTGAACGCATGCCTTCCAAGTCTACCCTCAGACCACAGTTTTCCCGCACAAGAGTAACCCAACCATCTCTCTGAAGGATCTGTCCAGTTAAGTCATTTGCATCAGCAGCAGCATTGCTGTCACTGTCCAAGACATGAAGGCATTGAGAAAGGGCTTTTCGCAGATGTAACTGCTCAAAATATAGAACTTGGAGAACAACTCTAAGTGGCAGGCGTTCGTTCTGCGATGCATGCGCACATGCATCAATTGAAAGCCTTCCATAGTCAATGCTGTCGCAGAGTTGCTCTCTATCACTCTGGGACAGCCATGGGTGTGCCTGCAACAGGATACACTAGATATTGAGTGCCTGATGTTTAAAAGGTTTGTTGGAATATATCAATCTACAAAAAATACGAAGAACATGACCCTTTACTGGCAGTAATAATTTTGACAGAGTCGAGATATCCTGTGTGTACCAAAGACAAACGCAAGTTGCATTTATAAATCCATGCATAACCTTAATACAGAAGTATTAAAATGAGGTTTATACAGAAATCATTCAGCAAGTTCAAGTAGATAGACGCATAAAGCCAAAAAAACATAATGCACATAGCCAGAACAACAGTGTAGCATATTTTGTTGGTGGGTGAAAATTATAGAAGCCCACAAAGGCATGTACCTGAAGCAATTGTAGGAGAAAAATTGCAAAATAAAAACAATATATATATATATATATATATGATAGGAAAATATGAACAATTAAAAAGACCACACCTTGAAATATATATCCAAAGCTTGATAAAGTCCATCATGAAGAGACCTAAAAGATTCAGGAAGGGCCTCCACAAGAGACAGCATCTTATCAGGCTTCAAGTTAACATCAGGTGCAATCTCGGAAAGATAACTATCTATTAACTTTGTCACCTTCCTTATAGGAGTAGAGGAAGGTGACCTGGGTGGATCAGATATTGAAGAAGGTGAAAAGGATACCACAGTCACCGACTGGCAAGATAAGAAATGGCCAATAATGCGCTCAACACAGTCTGTGTCATATAAATGATCAGAATATGAGAAGTTGGGAATCAAAAGACCATCAAGTGTTGCCAATTCCAGTTGCATGCCAATTCTTCTTTCAAGAGAATCTTTGCATGATTGGCAGACATTCAGTATTATAGCAATTCGTAGAAGTCCTAATAAGAAGCGAGAATATGATTTCCCCTTCCTTTCAGGAAGTAATTTTTCAAGGCATTCCAGCAGAACTTTTTGATCTATTATGCCTGTAGCCATTGCCAAATTAGCAAGATTTTTGCTTCTACCACCTAGCCCAATTTGCCACCGATCAAGACCAGGTAAATACTTTCTCAAATAGTGCATTAGAGCACCAGAAATATTTTCAGGCCTTATGCCTCGCTCAGTCATAGTTTCTATCAGCTGCTTAAACATTAGCATGCTAAGGCATGAGATATCTTCCTGCCACCAGTCAGAAGCCGAGCTTCTAATTCTAGCTCCAGTGTTTATTCCATTCCAAAGGATACTACCGCCAGGGCTTTGCAAACTTCCATACATCATCATAGGCCACCCAAACAAACTAGGATCAGTGCAAACCATCATCGAGAGAGCACTCAAACATTTATGCACAATCCGGAGAGATTCAGCATGTGAAATAGAATTATCAGCGCTTTGAAGAGCAACTATGCAATCTTTCCAGCTTCGAAGCACAACTTTATGAAAGAAAGCCTCTGCCTGAGCCAATAAATTCTCCTCACCAAATTCATCCGTCATTTCAAGAAATTCCGCAACACAATACACCACAAATATGTTCGTCGGAGACAATTCCACCCGTAATCCATAGCAAAATTTTGCTGCAATGATAAACGCATCTAGTCCGCCAGGACAACAATCTAATGTAAGATGCACCTCCTTGTCCGTATTTTCAGATTCCTCTAGTGCATGTGCAATCTTCCCACATTTTGATAAGAGAGGAAACTGAAAAGGCAGATTGAAACTGCATTTATTCTCACTGTTCTAGAGAAAGATAACTGAAAAGTATAACTGCAATTGCAAATTGCCTAAATCGATTTCTTTAAAAGTCAGAAAATCATGAAGGAATTAACAGCATTGAGCAAGGAAACACCATATAGTTATTATTTGAGATAAACAGGAGCAACAGTAAACTAGGCGCATATAATGAAACTGTCAACAATAATAGATGATAATATGCTACACTTTCAGTTGCTTTACATTTTTCAGAAACATAATGGTCACAATAAGAGTTTATTATAAAGTTCATTTAAAGGAAACCAAAGGAGAAAGGGATGTTGTAATTGCATACATACAGAAGTCCAAAGTAAATAAAGAGCATTGTCTCAAGTTAAGTAAGTATACCTTGTGAAGATGGAATAAAGTTCCCCCGATTTCAACCACAATATCACTCGGAAGATACGTGTCAACAAACCTACAATTAAGTAAACCATTATATAATAAATTTTCCACGCAAGCTTAAATATATTTCACAAGGCTCTGACATAGTTTAACTTCCATCACATGCTAATTCCCTCTTTTCTCACTCGTCAGCTTAACCCAATAAGTGAACATGCCATTTTCCTTGTAATTATTGGATATTTCGCCCTATTATCCATGATCTTACCTAATATTTTGCCACAGGTGAATTTGGTGTCTGTTTGACATCCTCATCCATTGAATTAATGGATTAAGTGATACCTTGGGAGATTGTCAGATAATTTAAGCTTTTTGCCCTTGATAATATTGGGTAAGTTCTTTTTTTTTACTGGCAAGATGCCAGCTACTTCATGCTACACATGATTCCTCTCTTACACCACATATTGGCCAATTCCCGGTCAATATAGGGAGAAGGAAAAACTGCTCATAAATCCGATCAAATACTTCAAATAGTTGCCTTGTTTCATTCACTTCTTTCTAGATAAACAATCCTCAGGAGAATAATAGTTGTATGACAAGTGACAACCATATCGATTTGAATATCCCCTTACTTTTGAATGAACCCAACATATCCAATTCCAATATCTCACAGGAATCCTAACACTCTTGAGAAAATTTAGAGTTGTACTAATATTTCACCACAAAAAGTCCTCCCAATCCTTATTTCAAATTTGAACATGTTAATAAAATTGGTAGACTGGAGTTGAGGTTTGCAGCAGTAATCACTCTTATGTGGATCAAAGAACTGGTTCTCCATCAATGTCATTTTTTGACAAATCAATTGATGTTTCTGTAAATCGGTACCAATGACTAAAATGCTACGTTGAAAACAAATATCAGTGAGAACCCATTAGGTCTGATATTGAGCAAGTTTGGAGTGGAGTTAAAAGGGTATAAATTGGAAATTGCGAAAGGGATAATAAGGAACCAGAGAGCTAGCATATCATAAGGAGAAATTACCAATCGTTCCCTTTGTTGTAAAAGGGAGATGCCCAGGGAGTGGTTGTCGGAGCCATGACCCACCCCAGAGAAGGTATCCTCCTTCAATACAGGTTAGCCCTAGAAGCCGAAGAGGAGTTTGAGTGGATCAAGAAAATGGTAAGCACGAAGAGGGAATCAGAGGTCGAGATGAGTAGAGGGAGGGAGGGAGGGAGGGGGAAAGCACCATCATCCCTTCCTCCCCCCTCCACAGCACGAAACCCCCTTTTTCCCTCGCCCAACTGGCCCATCATGATTACGCCAGCGAGTCCATCATGCGTGGCCACGCAAACACCGACGGCATAGATGGCAAATACATTCATATATTGGTCTATGTTGCTGCAGGGGACAATTCACAAACACCACTACCTCGATCAGATATGGCTGGTCGCCGTGAAGCTTTTACAATGATATATATATATATATATATATATCGAGAGAGAGAGAGAGAGAGAGAGATGTAGAATGAAGATTAGAAGCAGAATCAGGTGGTGAGGAGATGATGCATTTGGCCTTTCTCTGTGTTTGTGTCTGGACTGCAACTTAATACAACTGGCTGGTGGGTCGTAGTTAAGGAGAGGTACGCGGCAACAAACACCAAGAGCCTACCCCACCTAGCCTTGCCCCATCCCCATCTCCTCCTCGCGGTTCCGTGCTGGTCCCTACCCAAGGTGGATGGCGGGTTGTGGATGCCGCCAACTTCGTAAATTTGATTAAGCGGAGGTGTTGTTCTGCCTGCACAAGTACGACGGCGCTGCCTCTCTGCCTGCTATATTGCTGAAGAGTGAGGAAACTTAATTTTATATGATTTTTGTTTAAATTGTATTTTTTTTAATAGTTAAATATTACCAAGCATATAATATGATACTAATCGCCCCATGTAACCTACGTTAATAAAATTTTAGAAATCATTAAATTGTCATTTAATTGGTGCACCAAACATTTCAAAACTCTCAATGGCCAAAAGACTCAAAGGGTTGCATACATTTCTTGAAGTAGGGTCCTTGGCTCATGCGTATGAAAACGGAGAAAGTATGCCTTTGCTAATTTCAATTTTAAATATTCATAAGCTCTATAAATTTATAATTAAAAAAAGAAAAAGGTAATATTAGAGTCTTTCTGGGTTGCCGCACTGGTCCGTGGGAGCTTTTGCTTCTTTGGGTTTTTGTCCTTCATATTTTTCTATTTTAAAGCACTGTCAATCAATTATTAATATTTAACCACTGCTCCAACTTGTTGCATAAAAAAAAAAAATATGACACAACAAATATACAGTTAAAATTCAAGAACTATTCTCATACGGTAGTGATGACGTTGGATAGTCGTGGATATCAGATGAAAAGTATAAGAGGGAGGTCATAGATTCAAATTTCTCCCCCGATAGTACTGTTCACAGTACTGTTTATATTCATATAAAAAGGACGTTTGTCGTCTATTATTAAAAAAAAAAAAATTCAAGAACTCACTCGTGAGTAAATAAAAACATCAAATTTAAATAGATTGATTTTTCTCTCATAAACTTTGAAATAAATATTTATAAACTTCAAAATTAGTATTTATAAAGACCTGATGACAAAATAATAAAGTGAAAATTGCCAAAAAAACCCTTTAAGTTTGTAAAATTGCCAAAAACACTCGTTAGTTTTGCAATCCCTAAAAACCCCTCTTTTTAAACTCTATGTTTTTTTCAAACCCCCAAACCCCTCAGAGATGTGAGCGAACGAGTGAGTTTCAAATTTTATGACTGAAAAATGCCCTTGCATGGGGAGTCGTGGGCTGCAGACCATCTCGGCGATTTGAGAGGAAGTGGGGTGGTTTTTCCGTGAGGGTAACCCCTAGAGACGCAATTTATTGGAGCCGCTTTACTTTGCTTTTTCTCAACTCGCGTCTTGACTCTTCCATTTCGAAAGTCGCTCCGAAAGTTGTCACTCACGGTGAGCCTCTGTATTCGTGACTTTTTCCTTTCCATCCCAGTATCTCAAAGGAGAAGTCCCTCAGCTGAACTAGTTGGCATTTCATCGCTTTGCAATCTAAGGTATTGAGTATGGTTTTAATGTTAGCTGCTTACATTACAAAGAAAGATTTTTCGGTTTTGTTTTGTGGTTCTGTTTTTGTTGGAAGATATTGAAGTCTGCAGGGGATTTCTCGGTGGGGTTTTGTTAGTCTGCAGGGAGATTTCTCGGCTAGGGTTTTTTGTTTTTGTTTTGTATTTTTCAGATGCATACACTATCGAAAAAGTTTTTCGATTGTTATGATTTGTATAATATTTATAATGTATATTTCCCCTTTCATTTGATATGGTTGCAGTTTTACAAATGAGGTTGACGTTTAAGAAATGAGATGTTATGGGTTTAAGTTTTGTTGTCATTTGCTTTAAGTATTCTCAGTACTCGCTTTAATAAGTCGGGTCTCTGCTTAACATTTGATATCTCTGTTTAATAACCGAGAGGTTACCGCTTAAAACCTTAAATTTAGCGCTTAAACTTTTTGTGAATACCTGCATGTTGAATGTGTTGTTATGGTCGCAGTCGGTGATTACGGCGGTCAACCTAGTTAATGGGCGATGCTATTTGACACTTTGGGTAGTGGAGACTTTAGCTGAATTGAAAAAAATAACATGACCCCTCGACATCGGGAGATTATTCGATGGACACCGCTTGTGCGGCTCATCGAGTTGGAAGCTATATACCAAGAGAGGGCCCTTCTTGATTCTCTTTTGCAAAGGGATGCGATGGTCGCACCAATAAATTCGAGGATCGGGGAAAGCTCGCTGAGTTTCGAGACCTCGAGATGCTGGCCCTCGTTCTCTGGGTGCTACGTTGCGATGGCGACGCGGTGGTCTTTCGAAGAAGAAAAACCCGGTCGGCGTTCGAAGGGAGGTATCTATCAAAAACCTCACGAGAGACACGGAGATTCCATCAAGAGCACTCACGGTGCAACTTGTTCGACGGAGGGAGAAGAAGATAATTTTGTCAAACTCCGATGATGTACCTCGAGTGCGGGTCCCTTTCCCAAATACGTCATGCTCGGTTCGGGAATCGGATCGTTGATTATGTCGATGATCTACCGGCCATGGGAGCGATCGCGTAGGCGCGAGCGACGCACAAGTGGCTTATGGAGGATATTCCTGCAAGGACGCTCGAAAGTGCAAGATAGATGCGCGGGAAGAAGACCAACACGAGGGTACATTAAGGGTTGCTCGGTCGCGCTTAACGTCCCGGTTTCTGCGAAATGACGGGAACAGGGGAAGAAAGTCGCGTTGCAAGATCCCAAGGATGCTGTGCTACGGTGAAAGTACTTACCGGAAGCAAGCTGACGGTAGAAACCAGACTTGTCATCGCTCGATGGAAAAAGAGGTAATAAATCATGGACAATGTTTAACATAAGTCTTTAATGTTTAAACATTTTTATTTCAGCGTTTAACTTTAGTATTTACCGCTTTAACGCTATTATTAAATCTGGTTTAAATATTTTGTTCTCCGCTTTAATTATATTCTATAACGTTTAAATATATAAACACCTGTTTAAATATAGTTTTTATAGTTTAAAATGAATGATTTCATTTGAAATTGTTTGGTTTACATATGTTAGTTTCTGAGTTTGGTTCCGCGAATCTTTGAAGAAGAAATATTTGTTGGGGCCAACCGAGCGGACGGATGTTATTGCTCGGAACCACTTGCTCGAAGGTAGGATGAGAGGCGACCTCTATCAGTGCCTTGACGGACGTCGTTCTCCTACTTCGACCCCACCAGCGCACGCGTTCCTCGATCCGGGAGAAGCCTCCCTACCCGGCATTGCAGACAACCCCCTACCACGACAACGACAGTCCCCGATTATGGCGGCCCCGACCATGGCGGCCCCTCCGGGCCGTGGCGGCCCACACCGGCGACATTAGGCGAAGATGTCACCGCAACTCTTATCTGAGCATGCTGAGATATTGATGATCGAGTTTCCTCGGCTTGTCGCTCGTGTTGAGGACTGGAAGGGACGTTCGCAATCGGGCATGCGCCATCCCTCCAAAGAACTGAAGCACCGGGAGACGAACGAGGCGTCGAATTTGACAACGACGACATCATCGGGAAGGTCGTTTCCAAAGGCGGCCACATTCGAAGAGACTTGCGAAAAAGAGGAGAACAATCATCCTCTGTCTCCACCGCCGGTCGACGATGAAACAATAGCTAACACCATCGGCGCTCGATGTTTGATTCATCTGAGTCATCGCCGTTGATGACATGGCCATGACGGTGGAGGACATCGTAGATGATGTGGCGTTGCCGCGGTTGAGAAAGGTCGTTAACTCTCTTCTTGATGAATCGATGGACCGGTGGGAACCGGTGCCGAGATTGCGGCATCAAAGATGGACACAATCCACGAAGATCAAGAACAAGTTAAGGGGTGTGTCTCCCAATGATGATGTTATCAAAGGCCACGGTTGAGAAGATCGTTGAATGCATTGCCGAGTGGCGTGGGCGGTGAGCCCGACGAGTACGCATCAAGCGAGGACACAATCCCCCACAACAAGAACCATGTAAGGATGTGTCTGCGGTTGATCTTTGTCGCCGTCGTCCCGCAGTCGAAGCCGGACACAATCCCACAACAAGAACAACCATGTAAGGATGTGTCCGGGTTGATGCTGTCGCCATCGTCCCGCGTCGAAGGAAGATGATGTTTGAAGACCCCGACCGAGCAACGAGAGAGATGATCAAGACCAATCAAAAATTTGACCAAGCGGCTCGGAAAGCTTTTATTCCGAAGAAGAAGAAATGGGTTTGCCTGAGTCGTCTTAACAAATACGAGCAGGAGTTGATGAGGATCTTCCTCAATCGCTCTATGGACGG